>NC_091068.1:130297435-130548125 GCF_000393655.2 Nicotiana sylvestris
CTCCATTTGTGAAATTAAAATTTGTACTATAGTACTTATTGGGAGTCATGCCTATTAGACTCATTTAAAAATTCTTGTATGAATATCTTTGTGCATAATTTGCCAGATTTGTATTGTAATTATTGAGTTTTAGACTACGCGGTGAGTGCCCGAGGGATGTAAATTGTTACTCGTTAATTCAGGTAAGTAATTATGAGATCTTCATATCTCGTTTTTTTGTAAATTGGAGTTTTGAAATGAGATTTTATTAACATGAGGTTAATTGGTGATGTTGTAATCTATTATGAACAACTATTAAGACCAGAGATGTGGTTATGGTCATACATATGATGTGTTTCATGTCAAGATATCATTGTGATAATGCCGTGCTTGTAATGCAGAGATTAGTGTTATTAATATATACTTTGTAGTGCTTTGTTGGATTGTGGACATGTTTGTTAAGAGTTATTTTGGTGTTATTCTGGCAGGTGAATCGACCCAATTACAGGGTAGACTCTGCCGAAATTTCTGAAAAAATTGGGAGTTAGAAAGATTTGGGATATTGAGATGTGCAAAGAAAGAGATAAGTTACATTATGTGTTTGAAGACGGACTCTACTTCTCATTTAAGGATGAATGACCCTAAGTGGGGGAGAATGTAACACCCCGTATTTGATGGGTGCGTAGGCACGCGTTGCTATAGCCAGTCGAGACTAATATCGTGTGTTGATGTGAAAATCGGACCTTTCTGGAAATGATTGGAGTGTAAGAAATTTGGTCTTAAAGTTTACAAATATGGATAAAGGATATAATCTCAATTGAAATGGTGTTGCCGGACTTATGTCGAATGCGGTAATGCGGGATCAATCGCGAATATTTGTGTAGAAGTAAAATCATCAATTTGGTAACCTGATAATAATTCTTAGTACGTTCGAGGACGAACGTTTGTTTTAGAGGTGGAGAATGTGATGACCCAAAATGTCATATTTAAATTAAATAATCATCTCAGTATTTTAAGATCTTGAAAAGCGCTATCAATAATTTCTTGACTTGCGTGCATAGTACGTATAATTTTTCGTAAGGTTGTTATGTGAAAAATGGATTAAATTGTGAATTAGAGCATTAAAACTCAACTGAGTTGACTTCGGTCATTTTGAGCAAATGAACCCGGATATAAGTTTTGACCATTCCGATAGTTCTGTATCGTGATTTTGGGACTTGGTCATATGCCTGAAATCGAATTCGGAGGTCTCTAGATCAAATTATCGGCATTTAACGGAATCTAGAAATCTAAGGCTAAAGATTTCTTAAGTTTGACCGGAGATTTGACCTTTGAGCAAACGACCCCAGATTAGATTTTTGATGATTTCAATAGCTTTGTATGGTGATTTTGGACTTAGGTGCATGTTCGAATTTAGATTTGGAAGTTTGTAGGATAATTTGGCTCATTTTGGCAAAAGTTGAAAAATAGAAGGTTTTTGGAAAATTTGACCGAGGGTTGACTTTTTGATATCGTGGTCGGAATCTAGTTCTGAAAATTTTCATAGCTTTGTTATATCATTTATGACTTGTGTGTAAAATTTGAGGTCAATCGGACTTGATTTGATAGGTTTCGGCATCGAATATAGAAGTTAGAAGTTCTTACTTTCATTAAGCTTGAATTGGGGTGTGATTCACGGTTTTAGCATTGTTTGATGTAATTTGAGGCATAGACTAAGTTTGTGTCATATTATGGGACTTGTTAGTATACTTGGTTGGGGTCCCATGAGGCTCGGATAAATTTTGGAAGAGTTTTTGGAAGATTTTGGCGTTTTGAGCATAAACATGTAATGATCCAAAGGTCCATTTTCAGTTATAGAGATCAAAATTTGATTTCGAGACTTCTGGAATTTTGATAATGAATTATAGGAGTGATATGGGAAGTTTGGTCTAATTTCATCAAGTTGCGATTGGGTTTTTAACGTGAAACATGAGTTAATTGTTTAACGAGCGAAATATGAATTTCACTAATCAAATGAGCTCCGAATTGAGTTTTGATTGAAGTACTATGTTTGTATTATTTGTGACTCGTAGGAACAAGAATCATCGAATTCCGAGTTCTTATGATGGAGTTAGAGCCTTTTTAGTGAAATTAAAGACTGTTGGTGCAACAGATCTGGTGTGCACCTTTAGCGACCAGATTTGACCACTTTTAGCGACGAGAATTGACTTTTAGTGACCAGAATCGGGTTTTTAATGTTATTTCTATTTTGTAAGCTCATTTTGACGTTTTTTGGTGAAAGAACGCGGCTTGGGTGATTTTTGAGCAAGAAATCAGGTGAAATCTTGAGGTAAGTCACTTGTGATCATTTCTACTCAATGATATTGAATTATCATCGAATAATCCGACTAAATTACATGTTTTTGAGGTGTAAATTGGGGATTTAGATCTAGGGATTTGAAAATAAGATTTGATAATTTGGAGGCCGAATTGTTGTCGAATTTTGGTAAAATATGTATGGTTGGACTCGTGGTTGGATGTGGGTTCATATTCTGTGATTTTTGTCGGGTTCCGATACGTAGGCCCCACGAGCAAATTTTTAGTACAATTTCGGATTTTTAATGGAAAATGTAGAATTTCATATGGAATTAATTCCTATAATTTTTATTGACTGAATCGAATTATTGTGGCTAGATTCGAGGCATTCAGAGGTCGATTTGAGCGGAAAAGGGCATTGCGGAGCAAGATTTTGCTCAGATTGAGGTAAGTAACGGTTATAAATGTGGTCCTGAGGGTATGAAACCCCGTACATTGTGTCGTATAACTATTTTGGAGGTGACGCACATGCTAGGTGACAGGCGTGTGGGCGTGCACTGTAGGGATTTTGACTTGGTCTGTCCCGCGAGACTGTGGAATTAATTAGCCTACTGTTTAATACATGTTCCCTCTGTTTTCATAGAAATTGACTTTACTTCATGTTAGAAATCATGTTTAGGCCTTATGTGATCATTGTTGAGACCTGCGAGGTCGTGTACTTGCTGAATTAGCTGCTAGTTGATGTTTTGTACTCAGTCATAGCTTTTCTTGCTTATTATGCCTCCGTCTCTTGCTGTTCATTGTTGATACATGACATTAGCTCTGTTTGGGCTGTTTATATGATTTTTGAGAGCCCGAGAGACTGGAGAGATTGATAGCTGAGTGAGGCCGAGGGCCTAGTTGTGAGGTTATTGATATTATAGCACGTGAGTTGTCCGTGTAGCATATGAGTTGTCCGTGCGGATCCAGACATTATAGTATATCACGTGAGTTGTCCGTGCAGCACGTGAGTTGTCCGTGCGGATCCAGATACTATATTATATTATAGCACGTGAGTTGTCCGTGCATATCTAGATACTATATTATTATAGCACGTGAGTTGTCCGTGCAGTTTATAGTGCTTGGGCTGAAGGAGCCCCTCCGGAGTCTGTACACCCCCAGTGAGCGCAGGTACCTACTAAGTGCGAGTGCCGAGCGACTGGGAGGAATGAGTGAATGTGAAGAATGAGTGATTGTGAGGTTGGAGTGAATGGGAGGACAGAGTGACTGTTATTCTGAGAAAATACATTTGCTTCATTACTGTTACATCGCAGATGTCATATCACTGTTTTGAAAATTATTGGAAGATATTATTTACTGCTCAGTCAAATTTGATATGTGGTTTATTGAGTACGTACTGATGTGACTTAAACTGTTAAATTGAAAGTATGACTACTCTTATTTGAAAGTTATTGAGATAATTGTATTTGCATAGCTCATCACTACTTCTCAGTTCCTTATTTATTTCTGTTACTTACTGAGTTGATGTACTTACATTACCCCCTGTACCTCGTGTACAGATCTAGACACTTTTGGTCATGGCGGTTGCTGATTGAGGAGTCAAACTCACGAGACTATTGAGGTAGCTGCATGGCGTTCGCTGACCTTGACTCTCCTTTCCTTTCATGTTGTACTGTTCTATATTTCCAGACAGTGTTTTATCAGTCGGATGTTGTTATTATTTAGATTCTCATGTACTCAGTGACACCGGGTTTTGGGGATGGATTGTATAGTAATTTTGGAGTTATATTCTTTTTTAAAAGGATTTCTTTAATATTAACTGCTTCCGCCTTTATTTAAAAGTTCTACTGTGTTGAGATGTCGAGTTTAAACTTGCCTAGTTCCACGATAGGCGCCATCACGACAGGTGAGATTTTGGGTCGTGACACTGCAACATATGTTATTACAGGCTACCATCACATGCACTTGATGGTAAGTCACCATATGAATTGTTCTTTGGCAGGAAGCGTTCCATTTCTCATCTTAAAACACTAGGATGCCTTTGTTTTGCAAGTGCACTTCCCAGGACTGATAAGTTTGCCAGTAGAGCTATCAGGGTTGTCTTAATAAGGTATTCTGATGTCACTAAGGGATACATCCTCTATGATTTGGATAGACACAAGTTCTTTGTCAACAAAGATGTGGTGTTCAAAGAATCTGTGTTTCCTTTTCAAGCTACAAATGATGACCTTAGGAAACAAATCAAACCCTGTATTCCCAATATTACTAATGATGATTTTAGTTTTGAAGGTACAAATATAGATGACCCTATTGCTGCAAATGAGCAGCTACATGTGCCAGATGACAATGCAGAAGACATTATCCATGACATTGAGCTCTTACGTGATTCAGACAACATTGGACAAGATTCACCTACTGAAGACCAACCTAATGTTACTACTGGAAGCATCTCTCTTATAATCAATGAATCAGAGGCTATCACATCCTTCCCTAATCCTCATGTAGCAGAGACACATCCTAATGCCCTAAGAAGATAACAGAAGGAATCTAAAGAACTAGTCTGGCTGATAGATTATGTGAGTGCAAGAAAATCAGTCAACACTATTTTATACACCATCCACATTTATGTCTCATATGATAATATTTCTCCTTCTTACCAGGCATACTTGGGTGTATTCTCTTCAGTTGTGGAGCCCAGGACCTTTCAAGAATCTTCTAAGGATACAAGATGGGTTGAGGCTATGTAAACTGAAATTCAAGCCTTGCAAGACAACAAGACTTGGGAACTGGTCCCTTTGCCTCAAGGTAAGACAACAATAGGTTGTAAATGGGTATACAAAGTCAAAGTCAAGGCCAATGGTAATGTGGAGAGATTCAAAGCTAGGTTAGTAGCCAAAGGCTACAATCAAAGAGAGGGTCTTGATTACAATGAGACATTCTCCCCTGTAGTGAAAATCACCACTATGAGAACTGTACTTTCATTGGTAGCAATGCACAATTGGCCAGTCCACCAGCTAGATGTTTATAATGCATTTCTGCAAGGTGACTTACATGATGAAGTTTATATGCACTTACCACAGGGTTTTACAAGTCAAGGGGAGTCTGGATTGGTATGTCGACTTGTAATATCACTCTATGGTCTGAAAAAGCAAGCAGACAATGGAACTTAAATTTGACAGAGGTATTATTACAGGATGAGTTCAAAAAAGCAACCTAGACCATTCATTATTCATCAAAAGGAATGGAGCAAATATAATGGTAATACTAATATATGTAGATAACATGTTGGTTACAGGAAACAACTTGCAGTTGATTGAAACCACCAAAGCCTTCTTACAACAGGCCTTCAAGATTAAAGACTTAGGTGAATTGAAGTTTGTTCTTGGCATGGAGTTCAAAAGATCCAACAAGGGTATTCTGATCAATCAAAAAAATATGCAGTCTCAAAAGCTGGACTCCATTAGAGACAAATGTCAAACTGACAGTTCCATAACTGGACCAGTTGATGGGTACAACAAGAGATCAAATGTTAGAAGATGTAGGTCAATATCAAAAGCTGATTAGAAAGCTATTATACCTGACTATGTCCAGACCAGACATTGAATTCTCAGTACAAACTCTTAGCCAATTCATGCAATAGCCAAAGAAGTCTTATTGGGATGTAGCTATAAAAGTGGTAAAGCACATTAAAAGGGAACCAGGACTAGGGATCTTATTGAGCAGTCAAAGTTCAAGTGAGATCAATATTTTTTGTGTTGCTGATTGGGCCTCATGTCCTAACACTAGGAAGTCAGTGTCAAGATATCTGATTAATAGCCCGTTTGGCCAAGCTGCAAAAATCAGCTTATTTTGAGAAGTTCTTTTTTTCAAAAGTGTTTTTCTCAAAAGTACTTTTGGTGAGAAGAAGTTTGTGTTTGGCTAATTAGTTTGAAAAACACTTCTGAGCAGCAATTAATGTTTGGCCAAGATTTAAAGAATTGCTTCTAAGTGTATTTTTCTCAAAAGCACTTCTAAAAAAAAATGCTTTTGGAGAGAAGCTACTTTTTTCTGCTTCTCCAAAACTGCTTCTGCTTTTCCTTAAAAACACTTTTTTTCCTTCCAAAAGCTTGGCCAAACAAAAAAAAATACTTTTGGCCAAAAAGAAGCTTGGCCTAAGTATGGAGAGTCTCCAGTTTCATGGAAATCGAAGAAACAAAACACAGTCTCTAAAAGCTCAGCTGAAGCTGAATATAGAAGCATGACCAGTGCAGTCTCAGAAGTTTTTTGGCTAACAACATTGCTAAAGGAATTGGGAGTAGAAGTGAAACTACCAGTACATGTGCAAAGTGATAGCAGGGCTGCTATGCAAATAGCAGCAAATCCATTGTGTCATGAAAGAATAAAACACATAGAGATCAACTGTCTTTTTATTAGACAGAAGATACATGAATGGCTGGTGAAGATTCAGTATATTCCTTCAAAGGAGCATCTAGCTAGCAGATGTTCTAACTAAAGGAATAGGAAGACTACAACATGAGTATCTAGTTGGCAAGCAGGAGTGCTCAATGTCTTTGCACCACCAACTTGAGGGGGAGTGATGAATTAAGAATTACATAAGGTATTAGTATACACCAGTAGGATATCATTATCTCAACTTGTTAATAGTATGTATGTATACACGTGGGAGTTAGTTAGGAAGTTAGTGAAATGAGTTGTCTATATGTAGGTGGTTAGCTCAATATAAGAGTATCTTTTTCTTTCTCATTTTTTTGAAATACAAAGCTCAGCTCATTCTCTTCTCTCTCAACTCTGTTATGGCATTATCAAATTAGGGATTGCATTGTTGATTCACACAACCTCTTCAGGATGTGGGTTAAATGCGGATTGATTGTGGTTTCAAATTTATGTTTGTTTCCGGCCGCTGCCTAAGCAATATTTCATTTTTTCATGACACTAACATTCTATGTGTATTTGTTGACCCGTGTATGATTGTTTCCTTTTTTGTCTCAAGAATTTCTCGTTGACCTCACAGAGCAAAGTCTGGGTATCCAATAAAGCAATTTTATAAAGAATTCATAATGTTCACTAATATAATTATGCTTTTATATTTCTATGCTGTTATCTTGTTACGGTAAATTCATAACTATGCAGTTTGCAATTTTTGTAAGATTATTTTATGATGATATTATAAATTATATTATGAAAACACGTATCTGTTTGACTAGAAAAGTGTTGAACCTCTTGGGTTAAACTAATTAATAGAGAAATAGAGGGTAAATCTTAGCCAAACATAATTAACTCTAGATCCAAACATGTTGAATATCAAAATTGAAGGAGGCAAGCTTGTATAATATTTATTGAAATGATTAACAGACATCGAATGTAAATGATAAGCTTACATCTTTGATATATTGTTCCGTACTTATAAGAGCAAAAAAAAAGAAAGAAGGAAAGTTGTTGATAACTATAAGATCTGTCTTTGTGGATTCAACAATAATGACTTCGGGAGGTGGTAACCAAAAGTTGAGCTGTTGGTTCGTTGTTGGAGATCTCCTCTTGTTCTCATCTTTAACAGTATCCTTTCTATCTATCATGTACACTTCATACTAAGTTTTGGATATAAATGTGTAAATCTTATGACTAAGTTTTGGATACCAATGGGTAAATCTTATGCTGGGAAGAGTATTTTTAATCTTGAATTGTATATAATTTCGAAAGTAAATTTCAGCTATTGAAACGAACTTTTGACGTAAGTTTGTTTTTCAAGTTCTTCTATTTACTAAAATAGTTTTTATATCTCTTATTGAGTGATCCATTCTTCTGAAAATAGAATGGGTTCTCACTCATGTATAAACTGGGTCAACCCATTATTTACCCAAAACCATTAGTCACCCAATCCGTTTTTGACTCGCATAAATATGGGTGGGTTGGATTGTGACTCATATTTTACTTGACTCATTATCAACCTGTCCAAATTCGACCCAACCCACCTAATTACCACCACTATGACTGATTATAATGGTGGTCCAAATTTAATCTTAATTGTATTGACATAGTTACTAAACAAATATAATTTGAGGATATAGTACAAAAAGATTTTAATCATCACTACTATTTAAATAGAAGTAGTATTAGTACTTGTCCGACAAATATAAAAAAATAAAAAATCAGAAAGTGTCATCTTATTTTTTTTAAAATGTAGATAATCAGAAAAATTCTATGAAGTTAAAGGAATTGAATCCTACTCATGAGTAATATTTAGATGAAACTCAAATATACAATTAAAAAACTTATACTATAAACAACTTAAAAATATACCTAATGCAAAACATATAAGCATATATTATACTTAAATGAGTAAAAGAACAACTTGGTGCACCAAACTCCATCTATATGCAGGATCTGAGGAAGAGCCGGAACATAAAGGTCTATTGTATGCAGCCTTACTGTCACGACCCAAAATCCCTCCGAATGAGTCGTGATGACACCTAGTCTCTAAACTAGGTAAGCTAAACTTTAACTGAAATAACCTTAACACTTGCTAACTTTAAGTTAATTAACTCTGAAAATTTATAATTTTCCAAAACCGGTGGTACAAGTCATAAGCTTTTCTAAGAGTAGTTATACAAAATAAATACATTACTGTCCCGAAATAAAGGAACAAATGGAAATAAGTACAAATGAAAGTGACTTCGAGGCCTGCGAACGCAGTAGCAGGTTTACCTTGAGTCTCCACTGCAACGACCCGCACAACTACTACCGATCAAATACTTGGATCTGTATACAAAAATATACAGAAATGTAGTATGAGCACACCACGGTGGTGCCCAGTATGTATCAAGACTAACCTCGGTGGAGTAGTGACGAGGAACAGTCAAGACATCTACTGATCAATTAAATTGAACATGATATGATAATAAACTATCAACATAAAGACAACAAAGTAATATCAACAGCAGTGAGGAAACAAACTATAATCAACAGAAACAATAACGGGAAAATACGGATGAAAACGAACGATAACCAAGTAACTCAACACTAACATAGCTGGGACGCAGACAAGTAAAATGTACTCAAATAAGGAAAACAATGTCAACTCAATTAATCATATCATTTCTAATGCGCAATTTCAGCCATCTCAGAACTTGGTGTCTCATATCATAACCTCAACTTCCAAACCTTTAGCACACCCTGCACCTTGTGCCCACATATTTCTATCTCACTTTACACAACAACATTCTCATGTTACTCAGTTCATAAGGTCCATAACCAATGCAACTAAGATGTTCAAAGAGTCTCATTTACATAACATAAAGTAGAGTACAACTTCTAAACCAATTAGGAAATCAGCAAGAACAGATGAAGTTATTTCCAGAAATCATTTGAATGAAGAAAGTTCCCTTTTTAATTAAAATACAACATCGGAATGAATTATTACCTTTAACACGAGATTTAATAAATTACAACTTAGTAGAAATTCCTTTTTAAGTAAAATATAACTCAGACGGTTTAAGGAGATTTAATCGAGAAACTAATTGAATTAAAAATGTAACAATTATTGAAATTTGAAATATTGAAATATATATATAATTACGAAGAGTTCAAATAAAAAGAAAAGATCATACAAGCAGCATAGTATAAATTCCTTTAGTTTAAATCACGATATTACCAATAAGTAGAGAAGCAAGGTAAATATCAACTTTGGAACCGACAAAAATAGTAAAAATAGTAACAAACGCATGGCATCACCCTTCGTGCTTTTACTCTCGTCCTCACCATAAAAATTAACAGAAACGGCACGGCATCACTCTTCGTGCTTTAACTGTCTCATAACATAGCACGACATCACCCTTCGTGCTTTTACTCTCAATAATGTTGCATGGCATCACTCTTCGTACTTTTACTCTCAATACTGTGGCACGACATCACCCATCGTGCTTTTACTCTCACAGAATATTGCACGGCATCACCCTTCGTGCATTAACACTCACAATATCAGCACGACATCACCCTTCGTGCATTAACACTCACTCACAATATCATGCACGACATCACCCTTTGTATTTTACACTCTTCCTCACCCAAACAATAAAAACAATAACATCCCGGCAAGGGAATCAACAATGGAAACATTAACATCCCGGCAAGGGAATCAACAATAGAAACAATAACATCCTCGCAAGGGAATCAACAATAGAAATACTAACATCCCGGAAAGGGAATCAACAATAACCAATCTTGTTTCAACAGTTACTTCGCAATATAGATCTCAACTTGAGTTAATACTCAACAATGGTCAATTACCAAGAGAATATCATAAGTTTTGTTCCACATGAATAATCGTCAATTTAAGCATGAATAGTAAATAATAAGGATCACGAAAAAATCAAGAAGCACAATAACCTTAACAAAACAACAAGATATAATAAGCACGTGATAACAACACCGGTAACCACAACAATTGGACATGTAACATATTTGCACGAAGTCATAGAGGAACTCACAATCAAGAAGTATCAAAACAACAAGGAAGAAAATCACTTCAATTAAGGCAAATAAGGGTCAAGTAACAAGTAAGAATTAGAGGAAAGCTAACAACATCATATGAAGCATATAGAGGTAAAACAAGCAATTAGGAAACCCAATCATATCGGAAAACTTCTCACTTAATGAATATAAGGACCTAAGAACCATAAAGGCAAATTTTCAACAAATAAGTTCGAGCACACACTCGTCACCTCGCGTGCACGAACTACAATTAGCATAGAAGACTCAAATCCTAAGGGGAAGTCCCCCACAAAAGGTTAGGCAAGATACTTACCTCAAAGACGACAAACCAATACTCTAAAATGCACTTCTCGGGTGAAAAGACCTCCAGACGGCTCAAATCTAACCAAATTAACATCAAAGCACAAATAAAACACATAAGAAACTATTCCGGATCATAAAGTCTCAATCTTTAACAAAATCTAAAAATTGGTCCAAAAGTCAACCCCTAGGCCCGCACCTCGAAACCCAACAAATTTTACAAAAATCGAATACTCATCCCTATACAAGTTCAACCATACAAAATTTATCAAATTCCGATATTATTTGGTCCCTCAAATCACGATTTTTTCATTTTAGAAATTTTCTTCAAAAACCAACTCTTTCCTCAACTCAAAACACAAATTAAATGATGAAAATGAAGATAAAATCATGAAATATGTTAGATTCTAGGTGAAGAATGCTTACCCAATCGATTTGTGTGAAAAACCCTTCAAAGAATCGCTCAAAACCGAGCTCCATAAGTCCAGATACGAATAAAATGGTTTGACCCTCGATTTTGGGATATATTTTGTCTGCCCAGGCATTTGTGCATCGCGAACGCAGAGGAAGGATCGCGTTCGCGAAGAAGAAAAATGAAGGCTGCCCAGGTGTGCTTCACGAATGCAACAACACGTACTCGAATGAGAAGAAGGAAAGTCTGATGGCCCAAGATTGCTCTTCGCGAACGCGTGGACTAGTACGCGAACACGAAGAGTGGAATGGCTTAACTACGGGAACGCGAAGGACAAATGCGAACGCGATGAAAGGAGAGATAGAGCTTCGCGAACGCGAGGCGTGTTAAATGAACACGAAGAAGGAAAATTGAGGCGACCAGCAGAGGCTCTTCGCGAACGCGGAAGGGTCTTCGCGAACACGAAGGAGGATATCAGACACCAGAAGACAGCAGTTCAAAAACAAGGGAAAATGATCCATAGCCCACCCGGAACACACTCGAGGCCCCCGGGACCCCGTCTAAACACACAAACAAGTCATATAACCTGACACGGACTCGCTCGAGGTCTCAAATCATATCAAACAATGCCGAAACAACGAATCACACCATGAATTGAACTTAGGAACTTTCTAATCTTCCAACTTTCAAAACTCGTGTCGAAACCTATCAAACCAACCCAGAATGACGCCAAATTTTGCAGACAAGTCCAAAATGATATAACCGAGCTGTTCCAACTCTCGGAATCACATTCCGACTCCGATATCATAAAAGTCAACTATGAGTCAAACGTTTCCATTTTCCAAACTTTAAATTTTTCAACTTTCGCCGAAACGCCTCAAATTGCCCTACGGACCTCCAAATCTGAATCCGGACGTGCGCCTAAGTCTAAAATCACCATACGAAGCTGTTGAAATCACCCACAATCCATTCCGGAGTCGTTTACTTAAAAGTTTAATTCCGGTCAAATTCTCACCGCTTAAGCTTCCCAAACTATATTCCTTCTCCCATTTCGACTCTGAATCATCCAATAGCTGAATTCAACTATGCACGCAAGTCGATACACACAATATGAGGCTACTCGTGACCTCAAACTGCCGAACCAAGCGAAATTGCTCAAAACGACCAGTCGGGTCGTTACACTTACTCCACATATCTGCAAGAGGAATCTTTCCATGGCTCGAACTATGGTTGTGCACGGTTCGGATTGGATCGGATTTAGCCTATTTCGGATTCGGATTTCGGATTTCAGATTCTGAAAAGGGCAATCCGAATCCGATCCGAATTAACATTGGCTTGGATCGGATTTTAAACTTTGGATCGGATAATTTTTCGGATTATCGGATCGGATTGTCACAAAAATTTTCAACAATTTAAAGTTCATCTGGTGTCTCTATCTCATCTTCCATCTACCAAAACAAACAAAAAAATCAAAATAAAATCAAAATTTGAAGAATAGAACATGAAATAGACATAAAAGACAGAAGAGAAGAGAAGAGAGGCGGAAGAAAGAGACATAAAATCAAAGTAAAATCGGAAGTTTGAGTCATTGAGACTCTTTTAGTCTTCACTGAAGAGAAGAGAGGTGCAAGAGAGGCGGAAAAATCTAAGTGAGTGAGAGGGTGTGTGAAAAATGAATAAGCATAACCCTAAAATTTTAGTGTGTATTTATATAGGTACATATAATTTCGGATATCGGATCGGATCGGATTAAAATCATACCAATCTGAATCCAATCCGAATCCAATCCGAATCCAATCCGAAAATCCGAAATTTCATAAAACACAATCCGTATCCAATCCGAAAATCCGAAATTTGAAATCCGAAAATCTGAAATAGAGTGGATCGGATCGGATTTCGGATATCCGATCCAAATGCACAGCCCTAGCTCGAACCCGTGACCTCCTGGTCACACGGCAACAATTTTACCAATTACTTCAGTATACTTAAATATGCACGTGTGTGTGTGTATATATATATATATATATATATATATATATATATATAATTTTAAAACTGCTGATATATTTCATAAATTATATATTTGTCATGTGTAATAAGTAATTACGTTTTCTTTCTCTTTTATTTTCAACATATATCAACTTTTAATTTAACTGTTGAGATTATACAAATGAAGCTTAATTATATTTTTATATTTTAATTTCCTGCTTGAAATTCTTGCAACGTTGAATATTTTTTTGGCTTTATCTACGCGATCTCTCCATATACAATATTATGACTTTTATTTTTGGAATTCAAATAACTTTCTCATCTAAATTTAAATAAATCTTATTCTTACATATTACCTATAACTGATTTGTTTTATTTTATATGTTTTTCTCTTGTTCTTTTTTGTTTATTATTATTGAATTATCCATTGCTTATCTATATATTAAATTATTATATGGCCTTTTATTAGCTTACCATTAGGCTTAATGTCCTTGGTAACTACTCTTGGTAAACTGCTCTATTTTTAAGGTGTGTTTGTTAGATGTTGCAAATATAGAGACGAAATGGAGATTAGGGAATGACATATTGCATTTGAGAGAAGCTTCGATAAGGAGAAGAAATGATCCAATATTTTCTCATTATTGTCCAAAATATATTAGTTGTCTGTCCAAAGGAAGAATCCAAGTAATAAACATAAATAGTGGGCCTTGACCCTTGACCCGGTGGCCCAATTACAACTAACACAACATAGAATGGGCCACTACTAAATATGATTACAATAATAGGTCCAACAATATAACCATCAACTTTTGTCTTCTAATATTCTAACAGTGTTTGATATGAAAAAATAATAATTTTCAAGAAAATATTTTCATGATCAAGCCATGTTTTGGTATTTGGTAAGACGAATATCATTTTCATAAAAAAATGGGTATCATCGAGCAATATGGATATTATGTCATGACCCGAATTTTCCACCATCGGGAGTCATGATGGCGCCTACTCATGGAAGCTAGGCAAGCCACGAAATGCGGAAAATTTAACCTCTTGCATTTTAGCCTTTTTAACCAATTAAATTAGCAGGTAATCAACATTTATATAGTGACGAAAGATGAGATTTAAGCGGAAGACTTAGATAAATATTATACCAAAATCGATGCGAATAAAAATTGAACATATATCTCTACCCAGAAACTGGTGTCACAACATTCACGGACTGTCTAGGAATGCTACATACAAGTGTCTGAAAAAGGAAATATAGTCTGTCTCGGATACAAAAGAAAACATAACATCTAAATGGATAGAAGAGACGCCGGGCCTGCGGACGCCTGCAAGGCTACCTAGGTGTCTCGGTGGACTGAAGGCTGGCTCCCCTACAGCTGCTGACTGAGCGCTGCTCCTGTATTTGCACATAAGTGCAGAGTGTAGCATCAACACAATCGACTCCATGTGTTGGTAAGTGTCTGGCCTAACTCCGGCGAGGTAGTGAGGAGGCTAAGACCAGACTCCAGATAAACTTGTACAATTATGTATATATACACAGCGGAAAGATAGACGGAAACAAACAATTAAAACTGCGGAGGGGAAAACATGCTTCGGGGAATAACAGATAAGGCAGAATCTCAATAAAATTATAAGGAAACCAAAATTTAACTTCTAACAAGGATAAAGAAAATAAAGGCAAATTCCACTTTCAGTTTACATCTTGTTGCAGGCGTGCAACCTGATCCCATTTTTCATATCTTGTGGTAGGCGTACCACCCGCTCCCATTTCATTAAATCTCGTGGTAGGCGTACCATCCACTCCCATTTCATCTTATCTTGTGGTAGGCGTACCACCCGCTCCCATTTCATCACATCTTGTGGTAGGCGTACCACCCGCTCCCATTTCATTAAATCTCGTGGTAGGCGTACCACCCACTCTCATTTCATCAAACCTCGTGGTAGGCGTACCACCCGCTCCCATTTCATAATATCTTGTGGTAGGCGTACCACCCGCTCCCATTTCTTTGTATCTTGTGGTAGACGTACCACCCGCTCCCAGTTAAGAGCCAACAATAAATACAAGGAATTCCGGTAAGGGAACAAGAGTAATATAACAACTTCTCGGCAAGGGAACAATGATATTTCAACAACATCCCGGCAAGGGAACAATACTATCAAAACAAAAATCCTGGTAAGGGATCATTAATATCCAACAATCATCCCGGCAAGGGAAACAATGGTGATAATAACATATGAAGCGCAATAAACCACAACAGAGTCATAACAATTATAATACAAGACTCACGGGCATGCTTGGCACCAACGTATAGATTCTCATCACCATGACTATACGTCGTACTCCACATTTAGCATGTAGCAATTAAGACACAACTCCTAATCCCTCAAGCTAAGGTTAGACCGAACACTTACCTCGATGCCTCGAACACAACTCAAGTTTCAATTATAGCTTTACCCCTTGATTCCTCTGCCAATTCGCTCGTATCTAGCCACAAGTTGCTTAATTACATCAATAAACACTAAATGAATCAATTTGAATGCATGAAAATGAGTTTTCCAAAAATTTTACCCAAAAAGCCAAAATTGACCCGGGCCCACGTGGTCAAAACCCAAGGTTCAAACCAAAACCCAATTACCCATTCCCCCACTAGCTCAAATATTTAATTTGTTTTAAAATCGGACCTCAAATCAAGGTCCAAATCCCTAATTTTTGAAAAACCTAGGTTCTACCCAAAACACCCAATTTTCCCCATGAAAATCATTGATTTGAAGTGGAAATCATGTTAAAAGATGTTAATGATTGAAGAAAACTAGTTAAAAACGACTTACAATTGATTTGGAGAAGAAGGATTGTTTGAAAAATCGCCTCTTATATTTTTGGGTTTTGAAAAATGCATAATGACTGAAAATTCCGTCTATTTATACCCCTCAGATCCCCTGTGCAGGCCGCAAAAAATGGACTGCGGCTGCACAGGCCTTCCTGAGGGTACTGCGGTCCAGTGCCCTGTGCGTACCGCACAAAGTCGACTGCGGCCGCACAGCAGCGCCCCTGTGCGGACCGCACAAAGTCGACTGTGGCCGCATAGCCCTACACCGCGCACCGCACAAGGCCGACCGCGGACCGCACTGGCGGGTTCAGAGGCCTGCAACTTCTAGTTTTAAGCCTAAAGCATCCTGGAACCTACCCAAAACTCACCTGAGCCCTCGGAACTCCAAACCAAGTGAACACAAAACCTCAAAAATATCCTACGGGCTTATTCGTGCAATCAAATCGTCAAAATAATATGATGAACATCAAATTAAATCTCGAGATCAATGAAATTTTCTCAAAACTTCTTTAAACATCAACTTTGCGATTTAAGTCCGAATCACGTCATATGACATCCGTTTTTCACCAAATTCCACAGAAATGTCTTAAATCATATATAAGACCTGTACCGGGCACCGGAACCAAAATATGGTCCCGATACCATCATGTTCTAAGCAAATTTCATTTCAATTTTCCTTAAACAATTTCAGAAAACAATTTCCTTTAAAAATTCGTTTCTCGGGCTTGGGACCTGGGAATTCGATTCCGGGCATACGTCCAAGTCCTATATTTTCCTACGGACCCTTCGGGACCATCAAATCACGGGTCTGGGTCCATTTACCCAAAAATATTGACCGAAGTCAAATTTATTCATTTTACAGTCAAAATTATCATTTTTCATAGATTTTCACATTTAAGCTTTCCGGCTACGCACACAAATCGAGGTGGTGCTAAGGGAGGTTTTTAAGGCCTCAAAATCGTTCGTCCTCGAACGGACAGAAGAAGAAAGTACCTGAGTCAGGGAAAAGATGGGGATAACGGCTCCACATATCGGACTCGGACTCCCAGGTCGATGCCTTAGGAGGCTGACCTCTCCACTGAACAGGAACATAAGGAAAACTCTTCGATCTCAGCTGACGAACCTGCCGGTCTAGAATAGCCACCGTCTCCTCCTCATAAGATAAGTCCTTGTCCAACTGGATAGTACTGAAATCTAACACGTGGGATGGATCGCCGTGATACTTCCGAAGTATGGACACATAAAACACTGGATGTACGACTGATAAGCTCGGCGGAAACGCAAGTCTATAAGACACCTCTCCCACTCGATCAAGAATATCAAACGGGCTAATGAACGTAGGGCTAAGCTTGCCCTTCTTCCCAAATCTCATCACGCCCTTCATAGGCGACACTCGGAGCAATACCTGCTCACCGACCATAAAAGCCATATCTCGAACCTTGCGGTCGGCATAACTTTTTTTCCTGAACTGAGCTGTATGAAGCCTATCCTGAATAATCCTACCTTGTCAAAGGCCTCCTGAACCAGATCCGTACCCAACAATCGAGTCTCCCCCAGCTCAAACCATCCAATCGGAGACCGACACTGCCTACCATATAAAGCCTCATAAGGAGCCATCTGGATACTGGACTGGTAGCTGTTGTTGTAGGCAAACTCTGCTAAAGGCAAACACTGGTCCCACGAGGCTTCAAAGTCAATGACACAAGCTCGGAGCATATCCTCCAAAATCTGAATAGTCCGCTCGGACTGCCCATCCGTCTGAGGATGAAATGCTGTGCTCAACCCAACCCGCGTACCCAACTCTCACTGAACTGCTCTCCAGAAACGCGAGGTAAACTGCGTACCTCGGTCCGAAATGATAGACACAGGCATGCCATGACGAATAATCTCCCGGATATAGATCTCAGCTAACCTCTCGGATGAATAGGAGACTGCCACAGGAATGAAATGCGCTTTCTTGTCAACCAATCAATAATGACCCATACCGCATCGAACTTCCTCCGAGTCTGTGGGAGTCCAATAACAAAGTCCATAATGATCCGCTCCCACTTCCACTAGAGAAGCTCAATCCTCTGAAATAAACCACCAGGACTCTGATGCTCGTACTTAACTTGCTGACAATTCAAACACCGAGCCACATATGTAACAATATCCTTCTTCATTCTACGCCAACAATAATGCTGCCGCAAATCCTGATACATCTTCGCGGCGCCCGGATGAAAAGAGTACCGGGAGCTATGGGCCTCCTCTAAAATCAACTCTCGGAGTCCATCTATATTAGGCACCCAAACTCGACCCTGCAATCTCAAAACTCCATCATCACCTAAGGTAACCTGCTTGGCACCTCCGTGTTGCACCGTGTCTCTAAGGACACACAAATGGGGATCATCATACTGCCAATCACGGACACGCTCCAATAAAGAAGAACGAGCAACCGTGCAAGCTAACACCTGACTGGGCTCTGATACCAACTTGTCACGACCTAGATTTCCCACCCTCGGGAGTCGTGATGGCGCCTACTCATAGAAGCTAGGCAAGCCACGAAATGCGGAAAATTCAGCCTCTTGCATTTTAGCCTTTTTAACAAATTAAATTAGTAGGTAATCAACATTTAAATAGTGACGAAAGATGAGATTTAAGCGGAAGACTTAGATAAATATTATACCAAAACCGATGCGAATAAAAATCCAACATATATCTCTACCCAGAAATTGGTGTCACAATATTCACGGACTGTCTAGGAATGCTACATACAAGTGTCTGAAAAAGGAAATATAGTCTATCTCGGATACAAAAGAAAATAGAACATCTAAATGGATAGAAGAGACGCTGGGCCTGTGGACGCCTGCAGGGCTACCTCGGTGTTTCGGTGGACTAAAGGCTGGCTCCCCTACAGCTGCTGACCAAGCGCTGCTCCTGTATCTGCACATAAGTGCAGAGTGTAGCATCAGCACAACCGAACCCAGGTGCTGGTAAGTGTCTAGCCTAACCCCGACGAGGTAGTGAGGAGGCTAGGACCAGACTCCAGATAAACCTATGCAATTATGTATATATATACAACGGAAAGATAGACGGAAACAAACAATTAAAACTGGGGAGGGGAAAACATGCTTCGGGGAATAACAGATAAGGTAGAATCTCAATAAAATTATAAGGAAACCAAAATTTAACTTCTAACAAGGATAAAGAAAATAAAGGCAAATTCCACTTTCAGTTTACATCTTGTGGCAGGCGTGCAACCCGATCCCATTTCTCATATCTTGTGGTAGGCGTACCACCCGCTCCCATTTCATTACATCTTGTGGCAGGCGTGCAACCCGATCCCATTTCATTTTATCTTGTAGTAGGCGTACCACCCGCTCCCATTTCATCACATCTCGTGGTAGGCGTACCATTCGCTCCCATTTTATTAAATCTCGTGGTAGGCGTACCACTCGCTCCCATTTCATCAAACCCCATGGTAGGCGTACCACCGGCTCCCATTTCATCATATCTTGTGGTAGGCGTACCACCCGCTCCTATTTCATTATATCTTGTGGTAGGCGTACCACCCGCTCTCAGTTACAAGCCAACAATAAACACAAAGAATCCCGGAAAGGGAACAAAAGTAATATAACAACTTATCGGCAAGGAAACAATGATATTTCAATAACATCCCCGCAAAGGAACGATACTATCAAAATAAACATCCTGGCAAGGGATCATTAATATCCAACAATCATCCCGGCAAGGGAAACAATGGTGATAATAACATATGAAGCGCAATAAACCACAACAGAGTCATAACAATTATAATACAAGGCTCACGGGCATGCTTGACACCAACGTATAGATACTCGTCACCATGCCTATACGTCGTACTCCATATTTAGCATGTAGCAATTAAGACACAACTCCTAATCCCTCAAGCTAAGGTTAGACCGAACACTTACCTCGATGTCTCGAACACAACTCAAGTTTCAATTATAGCTTTACCCCTTGATTCCTCCGCCAATTCGCTCGTATCTAGCCACAAGTTACTTAATTACATCAATGAACGCTAAATGAATCAATTTGAATGCGTGAAAATGAGTTTTTCAAAGTTTTTACCCAAAAAGTCAAAATTGCCCCCGGACCCACGTGGTCAAAACCCGAGGTTCGAACCAAAACCCGATTACTCATTCCCCCACGAGCTCTAATATGTAATTTGTTTTCAAATCGGACCTCAAATCAAGGTCCAAATCCCTAATTTTTGGAAAACCTAGGTTCTACTCAAAACACCCAATTTCCTCCATGAAAATCATTGATTTGAAGTGGAAATCATGTTAAAAGATGTTAATGATTGAAGAAAACTAGTTAAAAACGACTTACAATTGATTTGGAGAAGAAAGATTGTTTGAATAATCGCCTCTTATGTTTTTGGGTTTTGAAAAATGCATAATGCCTGAAAATCCCGTCTATTTATACCCCTCAGACCCCCTGTGCGGGCCGCAAAAAATGGACTGCGGCCGCACAGGCCTTCCTGAGGGTACTTCGGTCCAGTGCCCTGTGCGGACCACACAAAGTCGATTACGGTCGCACAACAGCGCCCCTGTGCGGACCACACAAAGTCGACTGTGGCCGCACAACCCTACACCGTGCACCGCAAAAGGCCGACCGCGGACTGAACTAGCAGGTTCAGAGGCCTGCAACTTCTGGTTTTAAGCCTAAAGCATCCCGGAACCTACCCAAAACTCACCCGAGCCATCGAAACTCTAAACCAAGTGCACACAAAACCTCAAAAATATCATACGGACTTATTCGTGCAATCAAATCGTCAAAATAATATGACGAACATCAAATTAAATCTCGAGATCAATGAAATTTTCTCAAAACTTCTTTAAACATCAACTTTGCGATTTAAGTCCGAATCACGTCATATGACATCCGTTTTTCACCAAATTCCACAGAAACATCTTAAATCATATATAAGACCTGTACTGGGAGCCGGAACCAAAATACGGGCCCGATACCATCATGTTCTAAGCAAATTTTTTTTCAATTTTCCTTAAACAATTTCAGAAAATAATTTCCTTTAAAAATTCATTTCTCGGGCTTGGGACCTCGGAATTCTATTCCGGGCATATGCCCAAGTCCCATATTTTTGTACAGACCCTCTGAGACCGTCAAATCACGGGTCTGAGTCCGTTTAACTAAAATGTTGACCGAAGTCAAATTTATTCATTTTACAGTCAAAACTTATTATTTTTCATAGATTTTCACATTTAAGCTTTCCGGCTACGCGCCCGAACTGCGCACACAAATCGAGGTAGTGCTAAGGGAGGTTTTAAGGCCTCGAAACGTAGAATTTTATTGCAACACAAGTGATGACCTTTTGGGTCATCACATATTATCTTCTCCGTTGATATTATCTTAATTTTACCATGTGTTTTATTTGCCATTTGGCTTAACCAATTGCATACTACCCTTCTTTTAATAATATATATTTATTTTTTCACACTTTTTTATCTTTTATTTAAGATCTTATTCTGGAGCTCAGATTTTTATCAATTTTTAAAATCATCTGATTAATATTTTAAGTATATTCATTAACATTATTTGTTTATTTTTAGCTTAGTCCGGAATATAAATAGCCATATATTACATTTGTCTTCTAATATTCTAACAGCCCCCTTCAAGTTGGAGGGTGATAAACCCCCTCAACTTGAGAAGATGAAAATGATGAGCAGGCCCAGGAAGCGCCTTGGTAAGTATATCAGCAACTTGAGCATCACTAGAGACATGAGCCAAGCTGATCAGCCCATCACCAATTTTTCTTCTAATAAAATGACAGTCCAGCTCTATATGTTTGGTCCGTTCATGAAAAACTGGATTGTGAGCGATATGCAATGTTGCCTGGTTATCACAGTATAAAGAAACAAGAGAAGAAGAAGGAAGACCAAAATCAAACAATAATCTGGATAGCCAAGTAACTTCAGCAACAGCTTTACTCATGGCTCTGTATTTAGCTTCAGCAGAGGAAAGAGAGACCACAAGCTGTTTCTTAGATTTCCAACTTACCAAACAGTCACCCAGAAATACACAAAAACCAATGATAGACCTTCGACTATCAGCACAAGAAGCCCAATCACTGTCACAATAGGCTCTTAATGCAAGGTCAGGAGAATGACTGAAGAACAACCCAAAATCAGAAGTCCCTTTCAAATAGCGCAAGAGATGTAAAGTGGCCTGCATATGAGGAACACAAGGGGTTTGTAGGAACTGGCTAAGGTGTTGTACAACAAAACTGATATCATGCCATGTGTGGGTTAAAAAATTCAACTTGCCTACTAAGCATCTATATTCTTCAGGCTTGGACAAAGGATCACCAACAAAAGCCTTCAGTTTCTCATTGATAGTAAGAGGACAAACAACAGTTGAAGAGGCAGAAGAGTCAAATGACTCTAACAAGTCATGAATGAACTTCTTTTGGTGAAGGAGAACACCAGAATCACAATAAAGAACCTCAATACCCATAAAATAATTAAGGGAACCAAAATCCTTAATCCTGAGCTGTTCATATAGAAAGCCCTTTAAAGATGAAATTTCAGACAGATCAGTGCCAGTAAGAATAATGTCATCCACATACACAGCTAAAATAACCAAGGAAGAGCCAGAACCCCTAGTGAATAGGGAGTAGTCATTCAAAGAATGAGAATATCCTCTAGAGCAAAGAGCTTGAGACAATTTTGCATACCATTGTCTGGATGCCTGTCTCAAACCATAGAGGGATTTGAGTAGTTTACAAACCAAAGGAGGAGAAGAAGAAGAAGAAGAAGAAGAAGAAGAAGAAGAGGGAGAAACAGACAAACCAGGAGGTACTTTCATGAAAACCTCTTCATCAAGATCCCCATGTAAAAAAACATTATTAACATCAAGCTGGAATAAGGGCCAGTGCTGTTTGACAACCACAACAATAAGGGTTTTCACAGTAGACATTTTGACAACAGGAGAAAATGTTTCATGAAAATCAACCCCTTTAACCTGAGTATCACCTCTAACTACTAACCTGGCCTTATACCTCTCCAGAGTCCCATCAGCCTTATATTTTACTTTATATACCCATTTACAGCCTATAGGCTTTTTACCAGGGTGTAACTCAACAATATCCCAAGTTCTATTAGGCTTCAAAGCCTCAAACTCCTTTCTCATAGCCTCCTGCCACTCAGGGACAACAGCAACCTATGAGTAAGTGTAAGGTTCAGGAATATGGAGCTGTGAAGTAGTTGCATTGAAGGATATAGACTTAGAGCTAGAAGAAATAGGGGCAGAAAGGGAAGTAGGAAGTATTGAACAGACAAAGTTCTGGAGATAGTCAGGGACAGAACGAGGCCTACTAGATCTTCTAAGAGGAGGATGATCAGATGATGGAGCAAAAGAAACATGAGCAGGAGAGGATAAAGGAAAAGCTGATACATTAGAGGAAAGATCTGGAGTTAAAATAGATGAGGAAGGTATAGGAATAGAAGGAGATGGAGAGGGAGTGGGATCAGGAGGGATATGGACAGGAAGAATAGGTAGGGAAGAATGACCAGAAATATAAGTAGGTATAGGGGAAGTTGAATCATAAGAAAAGTGACCAGGAGAGAGAGAGAGAGAGAGAGAGAGAGAGAGAGAGAGAGAGAGGAAAAGGCAAGACAGGGGATGGTGAAGGAGAAGGGTTAAGAAAAGAAAAAATGTGTTCATGAAAATTACATCTCTGGAGACAAAACAAGATTGAGTGGTGAGATTGTAAAGTTTATAGCCCTTTTTGGCAAAAGGGTAGCCCAGAAAAACACATGGGATAAATCTTGGATGAAATTTATCTCTATAGACTTTAGGCATAGTAGAGTAGCATAGGCAACCAAAAGATCTAAGATGGGAATATGTGGGGGCCTTGCCAAAAAGTAATTCATAGGGACTCTTGTGTTTGAGAAGGGGGAAGGGAATCTGTTTATCAAATATATGGCAGTAAGGAGACAATCTCTCCAGAATTTTATAGGAAGATGAGACTGAAATAAAAGAGCACTGGCAGTTTCTAGCAAGTGTCTATGTTTTCTCTCTACCACACCATTTTGTTATGGAGTGTGTGGACAAGAGGTTTGATGAATAATTCCCTTTTCAGAAAAGAAAAGGGCCCCAGAAGAAGAAGAACCTAACTCTAAAGCATTGTCACTCCTTACAGTCTGGACTCTAGTTTGAAATTGTGTTTCAACCATGGAAATGAAGGCCTTCAATAGGTGAAAAGCATTGCTTTTAGCCCCGAATAGGTATGTCCAGGTAGCCCTAGTGTAGTCATCTACTATAGTAAGGAAAGACTTAGCACCAGAGTGAGTAGGAGTGGAGTAAGGACCCCAAGTATGTGAACAAGCTGAAAGGAATGAGTGGACTGAATAGAACTATCATGAAAAGGAAGCCTAGTTTGTCTTGTGTCACGACCCCAACCCCGGTCGTGATGGCGCCCAACACACTTCTAGGCAAGCCTGACCAACTAACAACCTCAATCCGTTTTCTTATAAAAATCATTATCAGCTAACACAGTTAAATTGCTGAATTACCCTAATAAGAGTTTAAGACAACGAGTTAAATATGCGGAAATTCAAACGATAATACTACTACATAGCCCGTACAGATCTGGTGTCACAAGTCTCGAGCCTCTAGTATAAGTTTAACAGCCTAATACATAATCAGTCTAGGAAATGCGGACAAAACGAAAGGATAGAAGGGAGAGATCTGGGCTGCGGACGCCGTGCAGCTACCTCGATGCTTCCGGATATGAACTGATCGACCGAAAATCCTCACTCAACCTATGGAACACCTGGATCTGCACGCAAGGTGCAGGGAGTAATGTGAGTACTCCGACCCAGTGAGTAATAAGCATAAATAATGACTGAGAATAAGAAATCACGGAAAATACAGATAATCTATAATACAACAGTTTAAACAAGTAATATGAAAGCAATAAACCAATGGAAACAAAATATGGTAATGCTACAACAAATAAGCGGTTAAGTGACATACATATAGAGAAAATCAACACATAGAACGGTACCCTATAGTACCCGCTACGGCGTGCACCCCGATCCGTATATTTCATCGACGGCGCTCACTGGTGGTGTGCAGAATCCGGAAGGGGCCCCTTATGGCCCAAGCGCAATATCAAGCCATCTCGTGGCATCAAATCTAGGCTCTCGGCCTCATATCAATATCAGTATAACACTGCTGCGGCGCGCAGCCTGATCCCAAAGTATCCTCACATCTGGCCCTTGGCCGTACTCAGTCCAGGAATCATATAAGCCCCTCAGGCATTAGTAAAACTGTAGTTCTCATCCCAAAACATCATTTAATATATCATTTTAGTTTCAAAACCGAGTAAAAGTGGCTGAGTTGTAAAATAGTGGAAAACGGTACAACTGAGTTCAAGTAGTAAGTCAAACAGTGAGGAAATAGTGATAAAACTCCCCGGAGGGTTCAAATAGTTGGCACGAAGCCCAAATATGACAATCAGTCCAAATAATTGTGATAACAAATAAACTTCAATCAAATATGCGGTAAAAACATCACTCGGGACGGGCCAAGTCACAATCCCCAATAGTAAACGACCCCACGCTCATCATCAAGCGCGTGTCTCACCTCAATATAGCACTATGATGTGTAAATCCGGGGTTTCAAACCCTTAGGACATCATTTACATTCATTACTTACCTCGAACCGACAAAAACTCTAGCTCGCTATGCATTTGCCTCTCAAATTGGTCTCCTCGCACGTCAAATTTGACCAAAACCAGAACGAATACATCACAATATGCTAAGGGAACATAACCCAAGCGAAAACAATCCAAAAATATCAAAAATCCCGAAATTAGCAAAACCCGAGCCCCGGGCCCACTTCTCGAATTCAGATATTTTCACATCAACGGGTTCTTTATCCCTACACAAGTCCATACATATCAAGAGTTCTCAAATCCGACCTCAAATGGCCCTTCAAATCCCAATTTAAAATCTCAAAATCCCAAGCCTTAGTTCTTCCATTTTTAGCTAAATTTCCATGAATTTCCAGGTTAATTTCACAATAGAATTACGTTTTATGCTCATAAATCTTACCTCCAATCACTTCTCCTCGAATCCCTCTTCAATTTCCCTCAAAGAGCTCTCAAAATACTCAGCTATGGTGGAAAAATGGCTCAAAATCGTGGATGAAATGTTTAATAAACTCACTACCCAGTTCTGGATTTCCTTCATCGCGATCACGACCAAGGTCTCACGATCGCGAAGCACTAAATTCCGGCTTCTCAAGATAACACTATGCGAACGCAATGATGTTGCTGCGAACGCGATGCCTTAACTTCCCAGAGCTATGCGAACGTGACCCCACATCCGCAAATGCGAAGAGCAATTGGCTTGGGACCTGATTCCTTATACGCGAACGCGAACTCTCTCCTGCGAACGCGAAGCACAAGCTGCTCACGCTCCGTAAACGCGAGCCCTCAGATGCGAACGTTAAGCACAAACACAGGCCCACCCAAATTCCTACTACGCGATCGCAAAGGCCAAAAATCCTCTGCAACTGTTGCTCAAATTTTGCAACTTCTCAACATAGAAATTGGTCCGATTGACCATCCGAAACTCACCCGAGGCCCCCGGGACCTCAACCAAAAGCACCAACACATCCTATAACCTCATTCAAACTTGTTCCAATCATCGAAATACCACAAACAACACCAAAACCACCAATTCACATCGAATTCAAGATTAAGTTTTCTAAAACTTCCGAAACATGCTTTTGATCAAAAACCCAACCAAACCACATCCAAATGACTTGAAATTTTGCACACACATCCCAAATGATATAACAAAGCTACAGAAACTCTCAGAATTCCATTTCGACCCCCGGATCAGAATCTCACCTATCAACCGAAAATCGCCAAAATACTAACTTCGCCAATTCAAGCCTAATTCTACACCGGACCTCCAAAACCACTTCCGATCAGACTCCTAAGTCACAAATCACCTCCCAAAGCTAACCGAACCATCGTAACTCACATCCGAGCCCTCTAACTCATAAGTCAACATCCAGTTAACTTTTCTAATTTAAGCCTTCTTAAAAGAGACTAAGTGTCTCACTTCTTACCAAAACCATACCAAACGCAAACCAACCAACTCGACCACCTCAAAATACTCAGCTATGGTGGAAAAATGGCTCAAAATCGCGGATGAAATGTTTAATAAACTCACTACCAGTTCTGAATTTCCTTCATCGCGATCGCGACCAAGGTCTCGCGATCGCGAAGCAATAAATTCCGGCTTCTCAAAATAATACTATGCGAACGCGATGATGCTTCTGTGAACGCGATGCCTTAACTTCCTAGAGCTATGCGAACGCGAAGAGCAATTGCCCTGGGACCTGATTCCTTATACGCGAACGTGAACTCTCTCCTGCGAACGCGAAGCACAAGCCGCTCACGCTCCGCGAACACGATCCCTCAAACGTGAACTCGAAGCTCAAACTCAGTCCCACCCAAATTCCTTCTACGCGATCGCGAGGGCCCTCACGCGATCGCGAAGGCCAAAAATCCTCTGCAACTGCTGCTCAAATTCTGCAACTTCTCAACATAGAAATTAGTCTGATTGACCATCCGAAACTCAGCCGAGGCCTCCGGGACCTCAACCAAAAGTACCAACACATCCTATAACCTCATTCAAACTTGTTCCAATCATCGAAACACCACAAACAACACCAAAACCACCAATTCACATCGAATTCAAGCCTAAGTTTTCTAAAAACTTCTGAAACACGCTTTTGATAAAAAACCCAACCAAACCACATCCAAATGACTTGAAAATTTGCACACACATCTCAAATGACATAACGAAGCTATAGAAACTCTCGGAATTCCATTCCGACCCCCGGATAAAAATCTCACCTATCAACTGGAAATCGCCATAATACTAACTTCGCCAATTCAAGCCTAATTCTACACCGGACCTCCAAAACCACTTCTGATCACACTCCTAAGTCACAAATCACCTCTCGAAGCTAACCGAACCATCAGAACTCACATCCGAGCCCTCTAACTCATAAGTCAATATCCGGTTGACTTTTCCAACTTAAGCCTTCTTAAAAGAGACTAAATGTCTCACTTCTTACCAAAACCATACCAAACACAAACCAATCAACTCGACCACATAAAACACGAATAACGAAGCATAAAGAAGCATAAATGGAGGAAACAGAGAGGTAACTCATGAGACGACTGGCCGGGTCGTCACATCTTGCTAACGGGCAAATAGGCATGTGAAGGACTGTTTAGAAGACAAATCACAATTAACATCAAAAATAAACTTCACCTTGGAAAATGGTATATGTCCAAGTCTATAATGCCAAACAACATTAGAATTATTCACTTTATTTGAAGTAACCATGGTATTTACAGATGAATTGTCATTGACATCAGTATCAGTAGTAGAGACCACAGGTAAAGAAAAAACAGGCAAAGAAGAAACAACTGAAGAACAAGAGTTCACAAGAGTAGAGTCAATAGGTGAAGTCACATGTTGAAATAGCTTGTAAAGTCCAGTGTCCAGTCTACCAAGCACCACTGACTTCTTCACTGAAGGGCCCTGGAATGTGCAAGCATACTTGGTAAACTGAACAACATCATCACAATGATTTAAGTTTGTGAACAGATATGAGATTATGTTTGAAACTGGGAATGTAAAGAACATTATGAAGGATTAAATCAGGAAATAAAGCTAAAGAGCCAACATTGGTGACTTTTACTTTGTACCCATTTGGGAGAGACACAAGATAAGGAATGGGAAGAGTGATTATATCAAAAAGTAAACTTTTAATGGAAGTCATATGATTAGTAGCTCCGGAGTCTATTATCCAAATAATGCCATTCACACTAGATAACATACAAGCTCCATAAGAAACACCCTCATAAGGCATGAGCTTACTAGCAAAGTTAGCAGAAGCCAAGAGAGGTGGAGAGTGTGGGGAAGCAGAAATTTGGGATTGTTGTAATAAGGTCATCAACTAGGAGTATTGATTCTTAGTGAGGTCAGGTATCACAGAAGACTCCTCATGCTCAGCTGGACCAACGGAACTACCAGGCAAAGAATAAGCACCAGAAGAGTCAAGCTCAACATGTGCAGCAGATCTGCGAGGATGAGGTCCTTTGCTGAACTTGAAATGAGAAGGATATCCATGCAAATTATAGCATTTATCTATTGAGTGACCAGGTTTTTTGCAGTATTTGCAGATAAGAGAATTCCTGGTCCCCTCAAAAGAAACCTTGGAGGGAAATGAGGGCTTAGAAGTCCCAGCATGAAATGAAGCAGATTGAGATGAGAATTGAGAGGCAGAAGACACATGTCTCTGTTTTTCATCAGATAATAGAATGTTGTACACATTTCCAACAGATGGAAGTGGCTTTATCATTAGAATATTGCTGCGAGTCTACATATAGGTATCATTCAGACCCATAAGGAACTGATAAACCTTCTGCTCTTCATCCTCAGCAGCTTTCCCCCCCACAAGTACAAACTCTGACCTTATAAGATGCTATCTCATCTCAGAGTTGTTTGATTTTGTTGAAATAAGAAGCTATGTCTAAAGACACTTGGGAAATATAAGCTAATTCTTTCTTTAGTTAAAAGACTCTAGCCCCATCAGCCTTACCATATTTCTCTTCCAATTCACACCAAATTTCCTTGGAAGACTCAGAATATTCTACGCTACGAGATATTTCTTTTGACAAAGAGTTGATTAACCATGAAACCACAAGATCATTACATCGTTGCCACTGGCGTGTCAGAGGAGACCCAGGAGGTGGTTTTGTAGAGGAACCACTAATAAAATCAAGCTTATTACGAATGGAGAGAGCAACTAAAATATTTCTCCTCCAGCTGCCATAGCAGGTGGCATCAAACGGACTAGAAACTAAAGAGGTTCCAAGTACATCTGATGGATGCACATATAGAGGATAACAAGGATGTGTAAAATCATCCTCATGAAACACAGTACGAGGCGCAGTAGATGAAGAGGAAGGCGTAATAACATGATTATCATTCGTCATCGAGAGAATATAGAACAACAAACACAATAGCCAACAAAGTTATCAAATATGAAGAAGAAACTTATTTACCCCCGTCTTTTGCAACCGAAAAGAGAACAACCTTGTGAAAATGAAGAAGAAACTTCAGGCGGCTCAGCAACAATTGATGAAGAAACCCTAGCTCGAAATAGTCGAACAAATCAGTCAATTCCAGTCAATATCTCCATCGAAGATGAAGATCCAGTAGAAAAAAGCAAAAATATTCCGAAACCTTCCAACAAATTCGGCCAAAACCCTAATCCAGGATAAATGCAACAAAAATCAAAAATCGACGAAAATTGAGATGGTTAACATTGATCGGAAGTAAACGAAGTGAACTATCAGGATCTACGCTCTGATACCATGTTAGATGTTGAAAATCTAGAGAAGAAATGAAGATTAGAGAATGGGATATTGCATTTGAGAGAAGCTTCGAGAAGGAGAAGAAATGATCCGATATTTTCTCATTATTGTCCAAATGAATTAGTTATCTGTCCAAACGAAGAATCAAAGTAATAAACATAAATAGTGGGCCTTGACCCTTGACCCGATGACCCAATTACAACTAACACAACATAGAATGGGCCACTACTAAATCTGATTATAATAATAGGCCCAACAATATAACCATCAACCTTTGTCTTCTAATATTCTAACAGTGTTTGATATGAAAAAAAAAAATAATTTTCAAGAAAATATTTTCATGATCAAGCCATGTTTTGTTATTTGGTAAGACGAATATCATTTTCATAAAAAAATGGGTATCATCGAGCAATATGGATATTATCTTCTTCGTTGATATTATCTTAATTTTACCATGTGTCTTATTTGCCATTTGGCTTAACCAATTGCATACTACCCTTCTTTTAATAATAATAATAATAATAATAATATATATATATATATATATATATATATATATATATATATATATATATATATATATTTTTTTTCTCACTTTTTTTATATTTTATTTAAGATCTTATTCTGGAGCTCAGAATTTTATCAATTTTTAAAATCATCTGATTAATATTTTAAGTATATTCATTTACATTATTTGTTTATTTTTAGCTTAGTCCGAAATATAAATAGCCATATATTATCTTAATCAACATTTTCTCTATTTTTTGTATTGTGATTTGTTAAAAATATATATGATAAGATTAACTTTACCTTTCAATTATATATTCAAACTTGAGCATTTCTTTAGCTTTTTTAGAATATCTTCTTTTTAAAAAATTAGAATCATATTAATATTCTTTTCATAGTGTTGTAGATTTTTATTATAGCAAATATCTCCTATTTTTAGTTTTTGTCCTAAAAAATTCCAAGCAATTTTTCATATAACAAACTACCCTCCTTTTTCAATATTAGAGAAGGATAATATATTTCTTGGTAAATAGAGAAGAGAATGATAATATTATTTTAGTTAGTTCAAACAATTTGATTTTCTCTTTAAGCCTTGCAACCTCTCTTGAGTTTGGAGATGTGGGCATGGATTTATTATTCTTTAAAGTAGCTTTCATTCTAGTAGAAGTTATTACATCTCAATTATTTGCATCCTTACTTATACTTAACAAAGGACTGAAGTTCATCTCTCACGGTTGAATTGGATGGTTCATGTATTATAATATAAAAATAGATTATCATAATATAGATTAGATTCAAATATTTTTGTCTACAAGTTCAAACTCGAATTTAAATTTTAAATATTTTATCTTTCAATTAAAAGAATAAATATAGATTGTCAACATTAATATGACATTAGTATTCTTGTTATTAAATATATATTTTCATTATTAGTTAATTTTTTTACTTTATAAATAATTAATGTATTTTATGGGAAATCTTATTTTGCTGCTTGGAATATTTTTAATTTTTCAAAGTCATCAAATCTTTAATATCTGAAGTAACTTTTTTACTTTATTTTATATTTTAACTTACCCAAATTATAAATAGTCATAGGTTATCTCAATCTACTTCTTGCTATATTTTTTATTTGCTTTCTATGTATTGCTTTTTAATTAATTTTTTAGCTCCATGTTTCTAGTAAATATGGAAGAAAAATTGATGAATGAATCAATATATAAATATATAGATATATAGATTAGATTTGTCTAAAATCTATGTAGACTATATCTTAAAAGTTCCAAGTTACATTTTTAAATACGCCATGTGGCTTAATGTCACGACCCAAATTCCATAATAGATTGTGATGGCGCCCAACAATGTTTTTAGGCAAGGCAACACGTGAATCTCCAACTTAATTATCCATTTAACTTTTAAAATCAGAAATTTCACTAGATAAGTAGAATTTAATCTAGAACTCATGGAAACATATGTATTTCTTTACCAAAATATCAGGTACGAATAATATATAAAGCAAGTGATAATAATAATAATAATAATAATAATAATAATAATAATAATAATAATAAATACATTGTAAATTCCACTAGAAGCTCCCAAAATCCAGTGTCACAATTGCATGAGCAATTTAGGGAATATACAAAACTACTATAGCTACTGTCTGAAATGAAATAGGCAGAAACAATAAATAAGATATGAGGGAGACTGTGGGTGCTGCATGTCAAAGCATGGAAGGCAGCTCACCAATAAGTCTCCGTGTGATGCGTCTACGCGCCCGTATGACCTGTCTCAGTACCTGTCTCAGTACCTACATAATCAGTGCAAAAGTATTGCATGAGTACGTAAATCAACGGGTATCTAGTAAGTACCTAGTCTAACCTCAAGGAAGTAGTAACGAGGGGTCGATTTGACACTTACTAGTGGTCAAGTAATAAAATACATAAAGTAAATATGTATAAAACACAACAAGTAACCGATAAGATTTAATAATAAACTTCTAAACATGGATTGTTATGAAATCACTAAAATGTCACAACCGGCCTCGAGGGTACAAAATCAACTGATATTAATCAAATCAAATCTCAAGTGTACTGCACGAGTCTGCCGAGGCAAACTGTCTGATCCCATGAGAATAATGTTACACAATACTATCGAGGAAAACAGTCCGATCCCATAAGAATAACTCATAATATTACCGAGACGGATCCCATAAGAGTAATTTACAATATTTCCAAGACAAACGACCCGATCCCATAAGAATTGTTCACAACTTTGCCGAGGCGAACGATTTGATTCCATTAGAATGTTTGATATCATGCTGAGACAAATGGCCCGATCCCATAAGAATAGAGAAAATCTCTCACTCGCGAAAATACATACGAGTTGAGGAGACACAGAACTATTGTTCATTAATAATATACAATTTGCAAAGTAAGAGGCTTGGTCAATATTTTTATTCTATGTCTCAATCTCAGTCATAAATTTAAAGAATCAAACAACAAGATTAATCCAAATAGCACATTTAAAGCATGATGTATATCTAATTCTACTCGGACATAAGCATGAAACTATCTACGTACGGACTCTCGTCACCTCGTGCGTATGTAGTACCCACAATAAGTAGCACACAACAATTAATACACCTACGAGGATAATTTTCTCTCACAAGATTAGGCAATAGGCTTACCTCACATTAAAGCTTACTACACGGCCCTTAAACCTCACTAGTTGCCTCAAATCAACACGAGTAATTCGAAACTAGCCAAATATCATACAAACCAATCAATCTATGCTCAAAAGTTCATAATTTAACTATTAGATTAATTTTCCAACCCAATTCGAAAAGTCCATAAAAGTTATCTCGGACCGAAATTTTCGAAGATAAACGTTACCCATGACATTACAAACTCAAATATATAAGTTATTCCCAATTTCATCGCCAAATCTCATTTTTATCGAACTTTAGGTTCTTCAACAAAAATTCCACAATTTCTATGTTGAAATCTGCCCATAATCCATGTGTTTAACTCATAATTGGTAGAAATTGCTAACCTTGTGATGTTTGATGAAAATCCTCTTCAACAGATCTCTCAAATTCTCCCAACTCAAGTGAAAATGTAAGAAAAATGTGCTAAGTCCTGAAATAAAAGTAATCTACCTGTAACGACCTGACCAGTCATTTTGAGCATTTGCACTTCGCTCAGTAGCTTGGGGGAGTGAGTAGCTTCGTATGATGTACTTATGTGCGACATTTGGATTCATTCCGAGTTGATTTGATATATTTCGGCGTGAGTATTTGGAAGTCGAAAATTCATTAAGTTTGATTTGAGGTGCATTTCGTCGTTTCGATATTGTTATGTGAGTTTTGAGGCCTTGAGTAGGTCGGTATTATGATATGGAACTTTTTGATATGTTTATATGGGGTCCCGAGGGGCTCAAGTGAGTTTTAGATAGGTTTGGATTGTTTTGCACTCGTTTTTCTTATGTTTTGATGTTGTTTATTCAAGCATAAATGACACCACATTGAACATATGAGCTCCGATTTCTATTTTTATTGAAACATTAGATCCATATCGTAATTACGGAGTAATAGCAAAAAGAATCGTCAAATTTGGACATCGTATAAGGATTTTATGATCATTTTACTAAGAATTGAGTTGCCAGATTTTTCAGATTAATTACGAAATTGCCACTGACTGCGTATTTAAAAATCTGCACTATTTTCAAATATTGAAACCAATATATCTCCTTCAGTATAAGGTCAAATAGAGTGATTCAAAAGCCTAACTTGACTAGCATTTCACAAGAAATCCATCAGAGGCATCAAAAGTGAGTTTTGAGATCCTTTGGCTCAAGAAACGAGGCAGAACAATGTTAAAACGAGGGTTTTTGTTCATTTAACATATTTTGAGTTGGGGAGCTCGGAATTGGGCAATGTTCGAGGCAATTTTCAGAATATGAATAGGGGTAAGTATTCTATACTCGGTTTTTGTTATATTTCGTAAATCTATCTTCGATTTTAGCCTTTGGTTGATGAATTTTAAAGAAAAAATTGAGGTGTTTGGCCTAAAGTTTCATAATATGAATTTTTGAGTTTTGAACACCGACTCAGAGTCGAGTTTGAGTGAAACTAGTATGGTTGAACTCGTAATTGAATGGGTTGTCGGATTTTGTAAGTTTTGTCAGGTTCCGAGGTGCGGGCCCGTGTTGGATTTTTTGGCCGAATTTAGGCTTTTGATTAAAGATTCGGCCTTTTTCGATTGGGATTGGTTCGTTTAGCATTGTTTGATGTATTTGAGTTGTTTTTTTATTAGTTTCGAGCTATTCGGAGGTCGGAACGCGTGTGATGGGATTCTTGGAGCATCGATCCGCTTGCTCGGTGTCGGAATTGGCTTGTTTAAGATAAGTAACTCTTCTAAACTTAGTGTTGAAGGTATAAAACCCCGAATTACGTTTTATGTGATTGATGTTGAGGTAACACACATGTTAGGTGATGGGCGTGTGGGCATGCCCCATGTGAATTGTGACTCTGTTGATTCCAAGGCGCATAATAGCGACCCTAATTTGTTGGTATTTGTGTTTTCACCATATGATAAAGTAAAGAGCTATACATCATGCTAGATATCATGTTTAGGCTTTATACTGATATTATTGGGACCCATAGTGGTCGTTTCTTGTTGTCATCTCATTGATTTCATTGACATTTCGTACTTAGTCACATTTGCATTCATATCATATCTCAGTCTTAGTTGTTACTTATTGATACATCATATCATTGTTCCGGGTCAGGTTTCATGATTTTGTGAGCCCGTGGGTGAGACTGGAGAGATTGATGATTGAGTGAGGCCAAGGGCCTGATTTTGAGTGGCAGTTATGGGATCGGGATGCACGCCGCAACGACTATATTGATTTATGCCATGATTGGTTTGTTATAGCGCTTGGGCTGAAGGACCCCCTCTGGAGTCTGCACACTTCTAGTGAGCGCAATTGATTATATTCAGGGATGGATCTTCCCTTGGTATAAAGATGGATCTTTTCTATGAGGCTAGATTGGCCTGTTTCCTCGATACTGGATGACTTATAGTCAGTGATGTATATATTTCGGGATGGATCTTCCCTAGGTCGAATGGGCCATATACAATACCAAGTGGTTTCTTATGATGAGTGGAAGGTGTGATATAGTTAGGTTGAGTACTCTGAGAGTGTGAGTACATGATTCATCCCTGAGGTACATGGCATTGACATGCATATATTCATACTTGCATAGAGACACATTTTTCTCATTATATACGGTATCACGTCATACATGAAATTTTACACACATTGATATATGGTCATAGAGAGGTAGCTCACACTTGCTATCTGGAAAGAAAATGAAACATCTTACTTATTGTGAAAAGGGGTTTTGGAAAATAAAATACAATTTTTTAAAACTATCTGATATTTCATGACGTTTTCGGTAAAGCATTTGAGTTTTCACTGATACTCTTGAAAGGTGGAACTATTTTGGGAAAGTTGTGAAAAAACCGAATACTTTATCTCTGAGTTACTTCCTTATTTATATGCTTTACATTGTTATGAACTGTTATTAGATATTGGTGTTGGACCCGACCTATGTTCCAGCTCGTCATTGCTTTCAACATGAGGTTAGGTTTGTTACTTTTTGAGTACATGGGGTCAGTTGTACTTATCCTGCACTTCCTGCGTATTGCGTGCAGATCCCGGATGCCGATGTTACTGCATTAGATGGTTGCTGTATTTGAAAGTGTATCTGCATCCTTGATGTAGCTGCCTCTTGTTCATGGTAGCCTTAGCTTTAAAGAACTCTGTTTATGTACTTTTCAAACAGAAGATGTATTTTTTTCATATCGGCTTTGTGAACTCTATTCTTAGAAGCTCATGATTTGTACTACTAGTCCTTGGAAAATGTATAAAATTCTGTAAATTACTTTTATTTAATTGTCTTGTTAATATAATTGAAATTGGATCATTAATAGTTGGCTTACCTAGCGGGTTGAGTTAGGTGCCATTGCGACCAATGGATTTTGGGTCGTGACATATTGGTATCAGAGCTCTAGGTTCATAAGTTCTACAAATTATAAGCAAGTGTCTAGTAGAGTCTTGCGGATCGGTATGATGACGTCCATATCTATCCTCGAGAGGCTACATGGCATTTAGGATATATTTCCCATCTTTGTTTCCTTATCGTGCGGCATTGATTCAGCATGAAGTGTAACTCTTGAATTCCTTCCACGCATTCGTATGCCCATGTGAGCCCTCGGTATCAATTGTACATCGATGACTTGTGATTCCATGGAAGAGGTGCGAGATGTAATTTCGGTATGCTAATGATGGGACAGTCTGGAGGACTTGAGGTCGGGTTTGACTGTGGTTTGAGCATAGAGGTGTTGATTGTGTGCGCACAAGATTTTGGATTTATATGTCCGATAGTGTCCCTATTGGTGTAGTATGTGGCTAGATGGCCACGTGATGAGTATGATGTGACTGTGGGATGTGTTCATATGATTTGAATATGATGAGAAGGGTCTGCTTGAGGTGTAGAAAGAACTAGTTGGTGCCTGATTTCCATCTTGATTTGATGTATAACCTCGAGTTATAGGTGTGCTAAAGGGTCTTTTCATGTTGTTTAGTTGAGGAGTGATGTAGATTTAATGTCGTGATATGAGTTCAAACTCAGTAAGATTAAGTGATTGCGTAATGGTTATGACTGTGGAAGGGTATAAGGAGATGTTAGTTTGAGGCAAAACAGGTGGGTTATCTCTTGTGGGGTGTCCTAAGGTTTGTGTGACCCCTATGTTGTTTGTTGGGAGTTCTTTTTTACCAGTGAAATATATGTGTCACAATTTGGGTTGGGTTCGCTTATGACAGTGGGCTTGACTTTTACAAGGGTGAATGCGAGATTTGAAAATGATATGAGGTATTATATGGTTTGTGTTGCATGAACATATGGAGGATTTAGTTGAATGCTATTGCGATATTATACCAGTATGGGGGTGGCTATTGTAAGTTATCAGATGCTTTATTCCTTAGCTTTGAGCCAAGTGGGGGAGTCTGCTATTGGCGGGTTGATTGCACGGTTATTTGTTGTATTGGTTTTAGTTTGAGGTATACTGGTGAATCAGTTATGACTTACAAAGAACGAGATCGAGGATGAATCGAGTAAAGAAAATTTTGGATAAGGGTTGTGTTATGCTTTATGGGTGTATGAGAAACATTGGATAATTGAGTTGTTATTTGTAAATGACGTAGCATGCATGGAGTATGGATTCACTCGGTTGCTTAGAAGAGTGGATTACTTCCTTGGGTGTTGTGTCACTAATGGGGCACATGTCGTTCGGTTCGTTTGATTAGTTTAGTTGAAATCTGAGTAGAGTGGAAGACTCTCAAGAATGGTTCTAATGGATGCAAGATCTAAATGTGGCAATTGAGAATTTTGCGGATTTGTACATGGCTAGAATCGGAGGGTTACATTGGATGGTGTCGAGACTTACAGTATTTCTATATCATTATGGATTCTACATTCAGTATCAGGAAGGTAAAAGGAACAGTTTTAAATTCACAGAAGGTCTCTTCAGAGTGGGTATCTCGGTTGTGGTACTTTTGGGGGGTGATTAAGAGAGTATTCAATGGCTTAAGAGCCTTAGGGCGGTGTGGTTTATGCTAGGGTCTCGTGTGGTGAGTCTTGGTTGAGGATTGTGGTATTATGGCAAGGAAAAGTATCAATTTGAAGGTAATTTAGAAGGAACTAGGATAAATAGGACAGCTTGGTAGTAGGATGGATCGGCATGATAGTGGATGTGATTGGCTCTTTTAGTCCTTATAAGGTAGTGAGTTTCTACAGGTGTTTTATGGTGATACGTTTGGATTTTGGTGGGCTGCGTGGCTTGGTTGAGTTAGAGAGATTCAGTTCTAATGGTTTGGTTATGTGCAAATGGGTTTCGGAGAGTTCTCGATGGTTTTTACCACGGTTTGAGATGTGTATTTTCTACTGGTGTGAGGAGCATGTGATGTATAATGATTTTCTCCAGATGAAATCAAATGGAAAGTTCTTGTCTAATTTAGTGAGTAGTTGCTTGTGATTCAGAGTGGATTACGAAGTTCTCGTATTTTTCGTATGATGGCATAGTATATGCGGTATGTTGTGTAGGATTGAGATTTGTATGTATAAGATCACAATTCAGTTTTGAAGGAGAGGTCGTGAGTCCTTAGGCAACATGGACAGTTTTAGATGACTAGGTAAATAACATTACTATTTGGTATAGCATGATGAGAGTATACATTTCAGAAGGGGGATGTGTTGTGATTTATGAATATTTCATTGGTATTGCGGCACTCTTCTAGTTGATCGACTGCTGGTGTTCAAATTTTGCTTTGTGGCACAGAAGAATTATAGAATTATTCCTCGCTGGATGATCGTGTATGAGAGATATGTTAGACATTCAGGCGGTGAAGTTGGGATCAGATATGGTGATTCATGTGTTCTATGGATTTGGAGACTGGGAGCTCTCAAGAGCAGATTGTTGCATGGTTGTGGATTGTAAAGTGTGCCCGAAGCTAGCCAGGTGATAGTATGTGTTATGATTCAGTCATTTTGGACTTTCAGAGGATTATTTATCTATTTGTGGGTGAACAGAATTGATTTGGGGGTCCATTGGTAGGCCCAATTAGGATGTGTATTCTACACCAAGTCGGATTGGTTGTCTCCATACTGCTATTGCTGAGGGATGTGCCATTTGGTTATTGTTGAGCTTATTCATGTTCTAAAATGATCTCTGATTTACTATTCTATGCCACAAAGAGTTGTGATTCATTGGTTATATGCATATATAGTGCGGTTCTATTTGATCTTTATAGTGGAATTTGAGCGAGATGAGTGTTTGGGCATTGCATGATTGATTGTGCGTTGGCTATGTTCTTTCCTGATTGTGGTATTGTGTTATTTGCACTCTGTGGTTATGTTAATGCACTTTGGGTGTTTGATGTTGAATTTTGCGTGGTTATTGATTTTGAGCAGGGTGGTTCGAGGTACATAATATGGACCATCGTTTGGATGGGTCATGCATTGTAGCGGAGTTATGTTGAGACATGATCCTTTGTGTTAGATTCGTGTGTTTTGGTTATACGGTGTGTGATAGGTTCTTAACATTGCTTTGTGGTGGTACTTGTTGTGCTTGTGAGATAGTTCCCTCGGTTGAGTCATTTTCCATGATTGATTATATTTGGAATGTTGCTTATTGGTGCACAGATTGCACGAGTTGCGACTTTAGACTGTATTAATGTGTCATATCACTAGAGTAATTATGTTAGATGGGATGAGGTCATCGTACCTAGAATGGGTGCTATCACATTAGACTGCTGTATATTTGGAAGGATTGATGCTGATCGGCTTAGAAATTTGCTATAGTTCCCATCAAAGGAGAGGGAGTTTCACAACTTGTTGGTCTGACGGATGGTTATGAGTTTATGCGTGTTTCTTTCATCATTGGCAGTATATGAAGGTGTTAGAACTAGGCTTTGTTTGATAAGAGGTTTATTACCGGTATTGGGTTATTTTGAGTAGCTACTGTGATTAGAAGTTATCGCTATGAGTGTTTGAGTTATATGGTATATCATGTGATTTCATCTTGAGTTATGGCTATTGCTTGATACAGCTTGTTCAGACTTATATAGTGTGTAGATGCGAGATTCTAATCTTATAGAAAATTTCGGATGTGGAAATTGGATTCTAAGGCTTATGGGCTAGGTTGGATTATGAAATTTCAGTCATGTTGTGTAATAAGATCTATATGGGATAGGATGACATGGGATCACCCCCGGGTATATGCATAGTGAGGTTACACAGCGATTTGATTGCTTTTGAAACAACTCTGGGCATGTTCGAGGATGAACGTACATTTAAGTGGGGGAGAATGTAACGACCCGACCGGTTGTTTTGAGAATTTGCACTTTGCTCGGTAGTTTGGGGGTACGAGTATCTCCGCATGATGTATTAGGACTTATGTGCAAAACTTGGATTCATTTTGAGTTGATTCGATATGTTTCAGCGAGAGTTTTTGGAAGTCGAAAGTTCATTAAGTTTGATTTGAGGTGCATTTTGTCGTTTCGATATTGTTATGTGTGTTTTGAGGCCTCGAGTAGGTCTGTATTATGATATGGAACTTTTTGGTATGTTTAGATGGGGTCCCGAGGGGATCAAGTGAGTTTCGGATAGGTTTGGGTTGTGTTGCGCTCGTTTTTCTTATTTTTCGACATCGTTTCTTCAAGCATAAATGGTACCACATTGAACAAATGAGCTCCGATTTATGTTTTTATTGAAGCATTAGATCCGTATAATAATTATGGAGACATAACAAAAAGAATAGTCAAATTTGGACATCGTATGAGGATTTTATGATCATTTTACTAAGAATTGAGTTGCCAAATTTTTTTCAGATTAATTACGAAATTACCACTGACTGCGTATTTAAAAATCTGCACTATTTTCAAATATTGAAGCCAACATATCTCCTTCAATATAAGGTCAAAAGGAGTGATTCAAAAGCCTAACTTGACTAGAATTTCACAAAGAATCCATCGGAGGTATCAAAAGTGAGTTTCGAGATCTTTTGGCACAAGAAACGAGGTAGAACATTGTTAAAACAAGTGTTTTTGTTCATTTAACATATTTTGAGTTGGGGAGCTCGGAATTGGGCAATATTCGAGGCAATTTTCAGCATATAAATTGGGGTAAGTATTCTCTATTTGGCTTTGGTTATATTTTGTGAATTTATCTTCGATTTTAGCTTTTGGTTGATGAATTTTAAAGAAGAAATTGGGGGTTTTGGCTTAAAGTTTCATAAGATGAATTTTTGAGCTTTGAACACCAATTCAGAGTCGGGTTTGAGTAAACCTAGTATGGTTGAACTCATAATTGAATGAGTTGTCAGATTTTGTAAGTTTTGTCGGGTTCCGAGGTGCGGGCCCGGGTTGGACCTTTTGGCCGATTTTGGGCTTTTGATTAAAGATTCGACCTTTTTCGATTAGGATTGGTTCCTTTAGAATTGTTTGATGTATTTGAGTTGTTTTTTAGTACTTTCGAGCCATTCAGAGGTCGGAACGTGCGTGATGGGATTCTTGGAGCATCGCTTGGCTTGCTCGGTGTCGGAATTGGCTTGTTTAAGATAAGTAACTCTTCTAAACTTATAGCCTGTTTAGCCAAGTTTATTTTTTGGCCAAAAGTGCTTTTTTTTTTTGCCAAAAGCACTTTTGGCCAAAAATTGAGTTGTTTGGCCAAGCTTCTAGAAGGAAAAAAGTGCTTTTGAGGAGAAACAAAAGCAGTTTTGGAGAAGCAGAAAAAAGTAGCTTCTCTCCAAAAGCACTTTTTTTGAGAAGCACTTTTTAGAAAAATACACTTAGAAGCAGTTTTTTAAAGCTTGGACAAATACTAATTGTTGCTCAGAAGTGCTTTTCAAACTAATTAGCCAAACTCAAACCGCTTCTCACCAAAAGTACTTTTGAGAAAAGCACTTTTGAAAAAAAAACACTTCTGAAAATAAGCTGATTTTTGCAGCTTGGCCAAACGGGCTATTAGTGCTGAGGGTATAAAACCCCGAATTACGTGTTATGTGATTGATATTGAGGTAACACACATGCTAGGTGACAGGAGTGTGGGCGTGCACCCTGTGAATTGTGACTCTGTTGTTTCCAGGGCGCTGAATAGTGGCCCTAATTTGTTGGTATTTGTGTTTTCACCATGTGATAAAGTAAATGAGCTGTACATCATGCTAGATATCATGTTTAGGCTTTATGCTGATATTGTTGGGACCCATAGTGGTCGTTTCTTGTTGTCATCTCATTGATTTCATTGACATTTCGTACTCAGTAACATTTGCATTCATATCATATCTCAGTCTCAGTTGTTACTTATTGATACATCATATCATTGTTCCAGGTCAGTTTTATGACATTGTGAGCCCGTGGGTGAGACTGGAGAGATTGATGACTGAGTGAGTCTGAGGGCCTAATTTTGAGTGGCAGTTATGGGATCGGGCTGCACGCCGCAACGGTTATATTGATTTATGCCATGATTGGCATGTTATGGCACTTGGGCTGAAGGAGTCCCTCCGGAGTCTACACACCCCCAGTGAGCGTGGTTAATTATATTCAAGAATGGATCTTCCCTTGGTATGGAGATGGATCTTCTCCATGAGGCTGGATTGGCCTGTTTTCTTGGTACAGGATGACTTATAGTCAGTGATGTATATATTCCGGGATAGATCTTCCCTAGGCCGAATGGGCCATATATAGTACCGAGTGGTTAATTATGATAAGTGAAAGGTGTGATATAGTAAGGTTGAGTACTCTGAGAGTGTGAGTACATAATTCATCTCTGAGGTACTTGGAATTGACATGCATAGAGACATATTTTCCTCATTCTGTACGATATTACATCATTCCTGACATTTTACACACATTGATATATGGTCATAGAGAGGTATCTCACACTTGCTATCTAGAAAGAAAATGAAACATTTTACTTATTGTGAAAAGGGGTTTTGGAAAAGAAAATACAGTTTTTTTTAAACTATCTCATATTTCATGATGTTTTCGGTAAAGACTTTGAGTTTTCACTGATACTCTTGAAAGGCGGAACTATTTTGGGAAAACTGTGAAAAAGCTGAATACTTTATCTTTGAGCTACTTCCTTATTTATATGCTTTACATTGTTATGAACTGTTATTGGATATTGGTGTTGGACTCGACCTATGTTCTAGCTCATCACTGCTTTCAATCAGAGGTTAGGTTTATTACTTTTTGAGTACATGGGGTCGGTTGTACTGATGCTGTACTTCCTGCACATTGCGTGCAGATCCCGGATGCCGATGTTTCTGTGTTTGATGGTTGCTGGATTTGAAGGTGTACCTGCATCCTTGATGTAGCTGCCTCTTGTTCATGGTAGCCTTAGCTTTATAAAACTCTGTTTATGTACTTTTCAAATAGAAGATCTTCATATTGGCTTTGTGAACGCTATTCTTAGAAGCTCATGATTTGTACTACCAGTCCTTGGAAAATGTATATAATTTCATAAATTACTTTCATTTAATTGTCTTGTTAATATAATTGAAATTGAATCATTAATATTTGGCTTACCTAGCGGGTTGGGTTAGGTTCCATCACGACCAGTGGATTTTGGGTTGTGACACTACCCAGTGAACCCTTCTTCGCGATCACGAAAGATCCATCGCGATCGTAAAGGAATAACTCCTTACTTTACGCATTTGTGGCAGACGCGTCACATTCGCGATGACCAACACACCCCGTCCCTTCGCATTCACGGCCCCCCAACCGCGTTCACGAAGGCCAACAACCTTCCAGCCCGACTCATCCTCAACTTTGTTAGTGTTCTCAAAGATGTCTACGTATTCACGAAGAAGGACCAGATCCTCCATTACGTCGCAAGGACCTCCTCGCATTCGCGAAGAGTAAAATTCTAGACTCATCTCCAGGCTTTTTCGCGAACGCGGACAACCTTCGTGATAGCGAAGCACACCAGCAATTTCAGTCAACTTCTTCTATGATCTTGGTGATCCAATTCTTACCAGAGCCACCCAGGACCCCGTTCAAATATACCAACAACCCTATAAACATATTACGAACCTACTTGAAGTCTAGAAATATTTAAAATAACATTGGAACCAAGAATCGTACCTCAAAACCAAATCAACTTCTAAACTTCAAACTCATTTCAACCAACTCTGAAAGCGACGAACCATATTTAAATAACTCGTAATGACGCCAAATTTTATGGACAAGCCACAAATTACAATACGAACGTATTCCAAGGCTCGGAATCTCAAATAGACATTGGTAGCACCAAAGTCTACTTCAAATCAAACTTAAAAAACTCTAAAATCTTCAAGATTCCAACTTTCAACAATAAGCGTCGAAATGCTCCCGGTCTACTCGAAACTCGATCCGAACATATGCTATCACGACCCAAATTTCCCACCATCGAGACTATGATAGCGCTTAATATTGCACTCGCTAGGCAAGCTAATGTTAGAGTTCTATTCACCTTTTTCCTTTACATTTTTATAATTAAAATTTAACAAAGTTAAATCAACAAAAATAAATGCGGAAGTACATACTTAACTGATTATCCTTATACTATTAACAAAAATCGAAACAGTTACCACCCAGAAAATGGTGTCACAACCCACGAACATTCTATGAATATCTACAAGTATTGGTTTGAAAGAAAAGTATATCTGCCTCGAAAGAAAATAAAATAGAAATGTAGAACATAGGAGGGGACGCCAGGGCCTGCGGATGCCTGTAAGACTACCTTGGGTCTCCTAGATGAATAGTTGCAACCGACCTCTCGATCAGCCACAACTAGCCACAAAATATGTTCAAAAGTGTAGAGTGCAATATCAGTACAACCGACCCCATGTACTGGTAAGTGCCGAGCCTAACCTCGACGAGGTAATGACGAGCTAAGGCGGTCATTTACAATATAACCTGCATACAGTTAATAATAAAGCAAAGAGGAAGTACAGAACGAAATAGAATAGTAACTTGCAGTAAATAAATACGGAACCCAGTTATCCTGCCAGTACTTAGCTATAACCAATCATTAAGAGAGTTTCAATGCTACAGAATAAAATCACAGCAGAAGAAGAATACATAAACAACAAAATGACGCATCGCGCATCCCGGGCCCACCATATAATCAGTGACAATATGAACATTCACCCTTATTACTCGTTGTTGCGGCGTACAACCCGATCCCACTAGTCCTCCCTTATTACTCCTCAATATATCACCCTTATTGCTACTGTTGCGGCGTGCATCCCGATCCCACCAGACAATCACATGTAACTCGATCCCACTATATCAGTACTATCACACAATAAGAACAAGTATTTCACAATTTTGCTCAAACCGTCCACAACATTTATGCCTCAAACTAAACCAAACGAAAGTCTATACAATTATGAAATTTCATCAATTATTACTACATAGCGAGACCAACAAAAATGTATCATGAAACACCAATAGACCAACTTAAACCAATAATATAACGCAATGAAATTACGGAACAATTAATACCTTCAATAAAGAAAACAACATTTAACAAAAAGAAATTAGATGTGGAAGCATCAATAAGCATGTAGCAGTTAAGACATGAAGACAATATATTAAAAACGGGGAAGGGAACATGCTAAACAAGTAATTTGGTGGCACATAAGTACTCGTCACCACACCTATACGCCATGCACATGGAATTTCACGTAGCAATTAAGTCAGGGATCCCTAATCCTTCGAATCAAAGTAAGACCAAATACTTACCTCAATCCAACGGCCAATTCAAAGCTCAATTACCCCTTTACCTCTCGATTCCACCTTTAATCCATTTGTATCTAGTCATAATTAACTTAATAACACAAATTATCGCTAAAGAAATCAATTCCAATGCATAATTATAGGTTTCCCAACATTCTACCCAAAAAGTGAAAAACTGACCCCAGACCCGCTTTGTTAAAACCCGAAATTCGGACCAAAACTCGATTGCCCATTCACCCCGAGCCCGGATATACATTTGGTTTTGGAATCCGACCTCAATTTGAGGTCTAATTCCCCAAATTTCGAAATCCCTAAGTTCTACCAAAAATCCCCAATTCCACCATGAAAAACCCTAGATTCTAAGATGAAATCTTGTAAAAAAAAAGTAAAATATTGAAATAAATGAGTTAATATTCACTTACATATGATTTGGGAAAGAAATGGTCTTTGAAAAATCGCCTCTTGAGGTTTAGGTTTTGAAAAATAAGAGAATGAATGAAAATCCCGTCCAAAATCGTTTTTGAATAGTTGTTGGAATTGCATTTGTAATCAGGGGTTCGCAAATGCGAACTCGCAATTGCGGACATTACTTCACAAATGCGAAGAATGGCCTGGCCTGCTAGCATTGCAAATGCGAACAAATATTCGCAAATGCAGCCTGTTCTTATCGCAATTGTGATCCTGAGCTTCGCAATTGTGAAGGTCCCCTCCCAATCCTTCTGATCGCAAATGCGAAACATCTTCACAAATGCGATGCTCGCATTTGCGATCCAGACTTTGCAAATGCAAAGTCTGCAGACCTGAAACATACCAGCAAAATTCCTTAAGTCTAAATCACTCTGTAGCCTATCCAAAATTCACCCGAGCCCTCGGGGCTCCAAACCAAACATGCATGAAAGTCTTAAAACATCATATGAACTTGTTCGTGCGATCAGATCGCCAAAATAACATCTAAATAACACCAAAACACATGAAATTTTCAAGAAGTTTCAAAACATCTATTTTCTCAACCCAAGGTTCGAATCACGTCAAATAAACTCCGTTTTTCACCAAATTTCACAGACATGACTTAAATATTATATTAAACCTGTACTGGGCTCCGAAACCAATATACTGGCCCGATACCATGAGATCAAGTATTAATAAATTCATTTCAATCCTTAGATTTTCAGTATTACAATTTTCATCAAAAATTCATTTCTTGGGACTAGGACCTCGGATTCGAGTTCGGGCATACGCCCAGGTCCCCTATTTTACTACGGACCTACCGGGACCATTAAAATACGGGCCCGGGTCTATTTACCCAAAATGTTGACCGAAGCAAAAAAAATTCAACTTTTTAGGCCAAAAATCATTATTTCATTAATTTTCCACAAGGCTTTCCAGAAATATGTACAGAATGTGCACGCAAATCGAGAAGAGATAAAAAGAGATTTTTAAGGCCTCGAAACACGGAATCAGTTTCTAAAATAGAAGATGAACTTTTGGGTCATCACGTTCTTCACCTCTAAAACAATCGTTCGTCCTCGAACGGACATAGAAAGGTACCTGAGTCGGTGAAAAGATGGGGATATCTGCTCCCCATATCGAACTCGAACTCCCAGGTAGCTGCCTCCAAAGGCTGACCTCTCCACTGCACACTAACCGAAAGATAACTCTTCGATCTCAAATGACGAACTTGCCGGTCTAGAATAGCTACTGGCTTCTCCTCGTAGGTCAAATCCTTGTCCAACTGGATAGTGCTGAAGTCTAACACGTGGGATGGATCGATGTGATACTTCTGGAGCATGGACACATGGAATACCAGATGGACTATTGATAAACTAGGTGGCAATGCAAGCTTGTAAGCCACCTCACCACTCCCCAAAGAATCTCAAAAGACCCAATGAACCTAGGGCTTAACTTGCCCTTCTTCCCAAACCACATCACACCCTACATGGGTGACACCCTAAGCAACACTCTCTCTCCGACCATGAATGCCACATCACGAACCTTACGGTCGGCATAACTCTTTTGCCTGGACTGCGCAGTACGAAGTCTATCCTGAATGATCTTAACCTTATCTAAGGCATACTGTACTAAATTTGTACCCAACAATTGAGCCTCCCCTGACTCAAACCATCCGACCGGCAATCGACATCTACCATACAACGCCTCATAGGGAGCCATCTGGATGCTCGACTGATAACTGTTGTTGTAGGCAAACTCCGCTAACGTCAAGAACTGATCCCAAGAACCTCCAAAGTCAATTACATAAGAACAAAGCATATCCTCCAAGATCTGAATAGTACGCTCGGACTGTTCGTCCGTCTGAGGATGAAATGTTGTTCTCAACTCGACCCACGTACTCAACTCGCGCTGTACTGCCCTCCAGAAATGCGAGGTAAACTGCGTACCTCGATCAAAAATGATAGACTCGGGCACACCATGAAGACGAACGATCTCACGGATATAGATCTCTGCCAACCGCTCTGAAGAATAGGAAACTGCCATAGGAATGAAATGCGCTGACTTAGTCAGCCTATCCACAATAACCCATACTGCATTGAACTTTCTCTGAGTCCGTAGGAGTCCATCAATAAAATCCATAGAGATACGCTCCCACTTTTACTCGGGAATCTCAATCTTCTAAAGTAAACCACCAAGTCTCTGATGTTCATACTTTACCTGCTGATAATTCAAACACCGAGCTACATATGCAACAATATCCTTCTTTATCCTCCTCCATCAATAATGCTGCCGCAAGTCCTGATACATTTTAATGGCGCCCGGATAAATAGAATATCGGGAATTATGGGCCTCCTAGAAACAACTTATGAAGCCCATCCATATTAGGCACACAAACACGACCTTGCATCCTCAAAAATCCATCATCTCCAACTGTAACCTGCTTGGCATCACTGTGCCGCACTGTGTCCCTAAGGACTAGCAAATGAGGATCATCATACTACCGCTCCCTAATATGCTCAAACAAGGAAGATCGAGAGACTGTGCAAGCTAAAACACGACTGGGCTCAGAAACATCCAACCTCACGAACTAATTGGCCAAAGCTTGAACATCTAATGCAAGCGGTCTCTCATCGACTGGAATATATGCAAGGTTTCCCATATTGGCTGACTTCCTACTCAAAGCATCGGCCACCACATTGGCCTTCTCGGGATGATACAAGATGGTGATATCATAGTCTTTCAATAGCTCCAACCACCTTCGCTGTCTCAAATTGAGCCCCTTCTGCTTAAACAAATATTGCAAGCTCTTATGATCTGTAAACACCTCACACGACACGCCATACAAATAATGCCTCCAAATCTTTAGCACGTGAATATTGGCTGCTAGCTCTAATTCATGAACTAGATAATTCTTCTCGTAAATCTTCAACTGCCATGAAGCATATGCAATAACCTTTCCATTCTGCATCAATACCGCACCAAGTCCAATACGAGATGTGTCACAATATACTGTATAGGGCCCTGAACCTTTGGGCAACACCAACATAGGCGATGTAGTCAAGGCTATCTTAAGCTTCTGAAAGCTCGCCTCACACTCGTCCGACCATCTGAACGGGGCACCCTTCTTGGTCAACATGGTCATCGAGGCTACTATTCATGAAAACCCCTCCACAAACTTATGGTAATAACCTGCCAAACACAAGAAACTCCGGATCTCTGTAGCTAATGTGGGTCTAGGCCAGTCCTTGATTGCCTCAATATTCTTAGGATCCACTTGAATACCCTTTACTGATACAACGTGACCAAAGAAAGCAACTGAACTCAGCCAAAACTCACATTTTGAAAACTTAGCATATAGCTGGCTGTCTCTCAGAGTCTGAAGTACGATTCGAAGATGCTGCTCATGCTCCTCTCGGCTGCGGGAGTAGATCAAGATATCATCAATGAAAGCAATCATGAAGGAATCCAGATTGGGCTTGAACACCCGGTTCATCAAATCCATAAATGCTGTTGGGACATTTGTCAAGCCAAATGACATCACTAGGAATTCATAATGCCCATATCGAGTCCGAAAAGACGTCTTAAGGACATCAGATGCTCTAATACTCAATTGATGGTAGACAGACCTCAAATAAATCTTTGAAAATACCTTGGCACCCTGAAGCTGATCGAATAAGTCATCAATCCTCAGCGATGGATACTTGTTCTTGATGGTGACTTTGTTCAACTGCAGATAGTCTATGCACATCCTCATCGACCCATCTTTCTTCTTTATAAACAACACTGGTGCACCCCAAGGCGAGATACTAGGTCTAATAAATACCTTATCAAGCAAATCTTGCAACTGCTTATCACGACTCAAGTTCACCCTCCGTGAACTGTCGTGACGGCACCTAGTCTCTACAACTAGGTAAGCCTAGAAATTGCGGAAAAAGAACCAAAATGATAATAGAACTAATAAAAACTGAAGATAAAAATATAGAAGTGGTTAAGATGCCGCTCAGCATATACCAATACAAGATCTCAAAAATTGAACAATTCCCAAAACCCGGAATCTCATGAAATCACAAGCTATGAATACTACATTTTGCTCTAACTCCAGAATGTTTAAATCAAGACAAACACAAAAAGGCTAAAACTGTTACACCCTGCAATATTACAATGATGTTGCACCCTGTAGTATTGTACGTTGAATTTGTCGTAAGGTAATTGACATCAGTCCAAGTAAAAGATTATTTGGAGATTATAAGGATTATGCTATTTTACAAGTGATGAGTAAATTCGTGAAGGTGAAAGGGAAAGCAAGTCAAAGAAAATGAATTTTCATCAAAATTTTGCATTTTGGGGTAAAATACGGCCCGAACTAAAATACCCAGTATTTCTGGATTAGTGTCATACAAGGTACTATATAACCATAAGGTGTACAAGGTATGTTAAAAGAGAGTAGTATTTTAAGTAAGTAAAAATAATTTTTAATTATTCGGATAATTGGTTAATTACCGAGTAACGAGACACTACCTAATTACTAACTAATAAGTGGATAAAGTTTAATAAATTTCACTCCCCCCTCTAATGTGGCAGCAAGCCAATTCTTGGACATTGACTCATTAGTCATTTAGTATAAGTGTCACATTAAGGATTATGAGGTGGCAAACTAATGTTAAGGTTTATCCATTCATTTCATTTCATTTCAAAATATTTTCCATATCTAAGGTTACCATCATAAATGGGGTGGAAACGTTAGCCATTATTAATGGCCTTTAATAAGTTTCATTCTCAAAAATTCCACAAAATCCACATTTCTCACCCTTAACAGAACATGAGGAGAAGAAATGAGAAGAGCTAGCTTTGCAACAGATGCTAAAGTATGCCTTCCTTGGTGATAAGATATCAAAATTAACCATTGTCGACCTAAAAAAAATTTAATGGTCATCAATGACATTCTGACATCTCTCGAGGACTTGGTGGAGTATGGATTTGATGTTATGCAGATTAAATGTCCAACAGACGATTTACTATTGAACAGCGAGAGGCAAATTCAATTCGAAAACAAGTTGGATGAAATAGCAACGTGAGATTTTGCTATTATAAGGAAGTACGATGCAATTTTTTCCAAGAATATTATACGGATTTTTTCCTACTCTAGGTATGTTAAGGCTATCCCTTCTTTCTTTTGGCATGATCCATACGATACAAACGAAATGTGCAAATGCACAATTTTCATACATGACTCTATTGATAAAAATATTAGAAATGCCTATATTCTTGTTTCTCCATGCGTCATATTATCTTATCATCTGTTCATGGGTCTCAGAAAAATATGAAAGTTGAAAAGAGTTTACTTTATGATATTACTCAAAGGCAAAATGGTCTTATGACATTCCGAAAGGTTTTATTAACATACTTTTCATACATTGCATTCATGTACATTGACCCATGACCAGATGGCGTTATATACGCGTATATATGTATATGGGATATGGGAAAGGTTATGACGTTATATATGCACAACCACCTGATCAGCTGGTATACGTTGATGATTTTGCCCACAGTGGCCGAGATGATATGATGGGATGCCCTCAGAGTCCTGATGATATTATGAAACATGTACCTATGCACGACATGATATTCATACACATATGTATGACACTATAATTATTTCATGATTTACAAAGTTATCCAGACTTATAGGTGGAGTCATTTACTCTATATTTCCTCCATGTCTGTTATGTACTTATTTATGTGCCCTACATACTCAGTACATTATTCGTACTGACGTCCCTTTTTGCCTGTAGACGTTACGTTTCATACCCACAAGTCCCGATAGACAGGTCGAGAGCCCTCAAAGTAGGCTATCAGCTTAGCGAAAGATGTTGGTGCGCTCTATTTGCTTCGGAGTTGCTTGTTCGACTAGTATGAGTTAGATGTGTATTGTTTGGTATTAACGGGACTTTGTCCGGAACTTTATGAAAATTATGTATTCTTAGAGGCTTGTAGACAGATGTCATATACGTAAAAGATTGTATGGCCTTGTCTGCCTATGTTCAGTGTTCAAGTGGTTATTTTGATTTTAGAGGCCCATATGTCTTATGTATAAGTTGACATTACCTGTTGTTTTCTAACTATTTCACGGTAGTCTCTACGGCTCAGTTATTTATGATTAGTATGACATGAAAAGATACTTTATGTTGGTACTCGGTTGAGTAAGGTACCGGGTGCCCCGTCACAGCCCATCGGCTTAGGTCGTGAAAAAAGTAATATCAGAGCAGTTCTATCCTAGGGAGTCTACCAGCCGTGTCTAGAAGAGTCTTGTTTATGGGTATGTCGTGCACCATACTTATAAGCAAAAGGCTATAGGGAATTTAGGACTGTCACTCTTTCTTTCTACTCTAGATCATGTGGTAGAGCTCAGTTGTAAGAACTTAATTTTCTAAACTCTATCTTATTCATAATACGACAATGCTTGCATCCAGAAAGACACTTGATAAGAGATATAGTTGTGGAAGAATTGAGTCAAAGGAACTCGATTTCACATGATGCTTATAATGAGTAAATGTATGGTCTTCAGTAGATCATGTGTGTACTAAGACGTGTAAGCCGCTCGATAAGGAGCCTTGAGGCAAGAATATCTATCCACCTATGGTGAAAGGCAATGAGTGATTCTGAAGGTAGATACAAGCTTCAACAAGTAAAAAGAGCAAGATGAGAAGGGTACGAGGTACCCAGTTAATAAAGACTATCGGTATTTTCAACCTAGGCAGAAAAAAAAGCATTGTAAGTTACCTTCAACAGTAATAGAGGTATGTATAATTGACCACACCCATCTCAGTTATGCCCCATTGGGGACTAACAGGTGTAGTTAAATAAAATGATGGGATATTAGGATCCGGCTAGGGTTAGAGTAACCCAAAATAGAGAATAAATGGTTTGTGTTAGTTGACATTTTCGAAGGATATTACAAAGGTGCTAATAGACCTCCTTGTGAGACATCCAGATGGTGTACTCTAGAATATTACAATTAGATGTAAATACTAGCATGATAAAAAAAAATCAGAAGATAAGCACTAAAATCCTCGAAGGAATAAATATTACCTTGATATGGTTCGTGTCCCTAGTAAAGGGAGAAAGTTAAGAAACATGAAGAGCCACTGGATAAAACAAAGGGCAGCAAAAAGCAAGAAAAGGTCTTATTGTAGTTTTCAGAATAATGTGATAGACATAATGTTAGCGGGAAATAAGAAGAAAGTTAATGAAGCATTATGAGTAAGATATGATACATAGGTGACAATGGTAGATCAAAAGAATGATAGTATTACAGAATTTATAGTCAAGCGAAGGAGGAAAAAAAAGAGGTGACAAGCCTTGAGACAACAAAAGAATATAGGCCATAAAGTCATATCCTCATTTCGAGAAATAAGTTCGCAACTCTGACGCGATTACCAAAAGGAAAGTTAGACCCCAGAGTAATAGAAACTAGTATGGATTGGTGAATAAGATAAGCTAAGCATGAATTAGGGACTGAGTGGTTGATAATAGTCGGCATCATGAGAAATTTCAGATTTTGTTCTGGCAGTAATAGAATGGACAACAGGAGAAGATTCATAAGAAATTCAGAGAATGGTCATTTAGGAAGACACTTCCCTAAAGCAAGCAATGTGAGCAAAGTTCAGCTTAAGGGACTGTATGTGCCAGTTATACTAAGTCACCCTTATAAGTAAGAAATTTTATTATCCTTGGTACAGAAGAATTACCGCAAGACGATTAAGGATCATCGATGATGTGAAAGGATGCCAAAGATGAAGAGATAAAACATCTATAGATAGGTCATCATAACTCTAAATCTTAGTACTTCCCCAAAGGAGGGAATATGGAGTGACGTGATATTAAGTCAGAATTAAGTGGTTCTAGTAACCATTGAGTAGTAAAGAAGGAATGCGATAAAAATGAGAAAGGGATGAAATTGCACTTATTTAAGGCCTACAGATATGCTACAATTCCAGGACATTACACAAACACGACTTCAAGGAGAGGAAGTAAGGGTTTCGTCCTGAGATGTTATTGATAAATAAGGAGCCATTACGAGATGTAAGTTAAGACAAAGAAAATAACCCAAGAAAGATTATGCGAAATATTGATATGAGAACGGGCCAACGAGTAGTTAGTAGTTGATTCAGGAAGATCCTAGTTATGGCAAGACAAGAGGATACAGACAAATCAACAGATTGAGCAAGATAGACATAGTAAACTCCAACGTGGGAAATTCAGTCTCGTAGGTATGACATTATAATATTTGAGGAGTATTCATATAGGAGTTGGGGTAGTTAAAGATACCGTATGGGTGTTATGGAAATAAAAGAGAGTCTCATAGGGAAGACGGTCAAAACTTCAGTTCAAAAAGCAATTGTACGAGCACATGAGTGTGGAGAGCCAGAAGGTCTCCCTAAGTACTACAACGAAAGACTAGCTGAGAAAATAAGGAAGAAGGCTTCTACTTAAGCACAACAACCTAAAAAGGAAATGGTTGTGTAACAATAGTCTCACAACAACATTGTAAGCACTCTAAAGGAAAGTGGCACGTACCGTGGCTAATGAAGGGGAAGTAAAATTAAAAGTAATATTCGAGATCATATGAGTTGCATGGAAACTCTGGCATGTGTGGGCACTAAGATAAGCTAAGTATGGACGCAACAAGGAGGTAGAAAAACCAGAAAAAGTAATATCTTACGTTAAAAGAAAGCTAAGATGGAACGAAAGAAATTATTCGATCAATGATCCAGAGTTGGTTACGTTATGAATGCACTTAAGGGTTCAGAGTTTTATACATGTAGCATATACAGTCGTAGAAGATTCTGGTATACGTTAAAAGAAAGAATTGAACCCTGATAATAAATGAAGGATTAAATTATTAAAGGATTGTATCATGCATATTCTTCAGTGCCCATGAAAGGCTAAACAGAATAACTAATACTAGGAACCACAGATCGGAAGATAGCTTAGCTGACATAAAGGCCGATCAGAAGAAGGAGGAAACTAAAGAGTTACATCACCTAAGTAAATCAAGAGTTTGATTATTAGACCCAGAAAAATAGAAACATCATGATCGAGAACATTGCAGGATCTCCCTTTTAAAATAAAAGGTACGAGAGAGATAGTACAACAACCATAGTCTATAACGACTCTATGATAAAGCCAGTTTAAAAACAAAAGTAACAGCCTTGTAAGAAGTCAGTATGAAGCTTCCACCGGATTGTAGTATTATAATAGAGTTTCAAGTTGTGGTGTGAATCATACCTATGTGGAAGGCAGGTCATGAAGGAGATAGAAGATATGATGCGAGATTTTAAGCAAGTAAGGTAAAGGTGAACAACGTACGAGATACTCAAATGCAGAAAGTTGTGAATAGTCCATAATTCGGATAGAAGGCTAGAAGCACGGGGATTCAATATCTAGGAGTGATAGCGGCATCGTCAGTGGCATATCTCATAGCCTATGGTTTCTAGGTATCGAGGAGGCTAATTAAGTCAGTAAAGAAGAGTTAAAGATGATGTGATGTCTCGCTTGATGTTCCAGAGTGACATAATGAAACCTATGATACAAGCAAGTTGAAGGAAGGTTGCGAGTAATATAAATAAATATGGTTAGGTCGTGAGCTTAAGTATGGCAAAGTGACAAGATTTTAGGAAGGCAAGAGTAAGGATATAAAAGGGCGAGTGAGAAGGTGACGAGAATAGATAAGTCCTCAGGATTAAACCCATGAAAACAAGCGAGCTAATGGTTTCTCTAAGCCATAGAAAGCTCAGTATAGCCTGAATGAACTCAAAGGAGTCTAAGACTAATATCATTTGAAAGAGATGAGGGTGTAATTATGGTATAGTATGACCCATGTAGATGCATTAAAGCCATAAGAATGAAAAACCGGATCTATGAAATAAGATATGGCCATATTCGCAAGTTCTATAAAGTATCGAACGAAGAACTTCAATACACCTATAGATGCCCAGAGAGGCACCCTATTAAGCCTTGTATATGTTTACAAAGTAAGGCCTAGATATTGACTAAAAGCTAAAAGGAATAAAGGAAAAATGAATTGCATAAGCGCACTTACAAAGTCAGGGTCATACAGGCTGCATGACAGGAGGTAGCAACAGTTGCGAGATTAAAAAGATTTCGACCACAAGTCATGATATGAGCAAAAAGACTAAAGGGGGGATATATCCTAGACTTTGGATTTATTCACAGAGCAACTACTTAAATGGCAAGGAGAGTATCAAGGTATTCACAAGAGCTATAAGTTATGAAAATGATAAGAGCATTAGTCAACATTCGAGGATGAATGTTCCAAAGGGGGGAATGATGTTACACCCCACAATATTACGACGATTTTGCATCCAGTAGTATAGTACGTTGAATTTGTCGTAAGGTAATTGACATCAGTCCAAGTAAAATATTATTTGGAGATTATAAGGATTACGCTATTTCACAAGTGATGAGTAAATTCGTGAAAGTGAAAGGGAAAGCAAGTCAAAAAAAATAAATTTTCGTCAAAATTTGGTATTTTGGGGTAAAATACGGTCCGAACTAAAATACCCAATAATTATGAACTAGTGTCATACAAGGTACTTGACCATAAGGTGTACATGGTATGTTAAAAGAGAGTAATATTTTAAGTAAGTGGAAATAATTTTTAATTATTCGGATAATTAGTTAATTACCGGGTAACGAGACACTACCTAATTAACTAATAAGTGGATAAAGTTTAATAAATTTCACCCCTCTAACGTGGCAGCAAGCCAATTCATGGGCAATGGCTCATTAGTCATTTAGTATAAGTTTCACATTAAGGATTATGAGGTGGCAAACTAATGTTAAGGTTTACCCATTCATTTCATTTCATTTCAAAACATTTTCCATATATAAGGCTACCATCAGAAATGGGGTGGAAGCGTTAGCCATTATTAATGGCCTTCAATAAGTTTCATTCTCAAAAATTCCCCAAAATCCACATTTCTCACCCTTAACAGAACATGAGTAGAAGCAATGAGAAGAGCTAGCTTTGCAAAAGATGCTAAAGTATGCCTTCCTTGGTGATAAGATATCAAAATTAACCATTGCTGATCTAAAAAAAATTCAATGGTCATCAATGACATTCTGACATGTCTCGAGGACTTGGAGGAGTATGGATTTGATGTTATACAGACTAAATGTCCATTGGACGATTTACTATTGAACTGCGAGAGGCAAATTCAATTTGAAAACAAGTTAGATGAAATAGCAACGTGAGATTTTTGCGATTCTAAGGAAGTACGGTGCAATCTTTTCCAAGAATGTTATACGGATTTTTCCCTACTCTAGGTATGTTAAGGTTATCTCTTCTTTCTTTTGGCATGATCCATACGACACAGACGAAACGTGCAAATGCACAATTTCCATACATGACTCTATTCACAGAAATATTAGAAAGGCCTATATTCTTGATTATCCATGTGTCATATTATTCTATCATTTGTTCATGGGTCTCAGAAAAATATGAAAGTTGAAAAGAGTTTACATTATGATATTACTCAAAGGCAAAATGGTCTTATGACATTCCAAAAAGTTTTATTAATGTACTTTTCATGCATTGTATTCATGTACATTGACCCATGACCAGATGACATTATATACACATATATATGTATGTATATATATGTATATGGGATATGGGAAAGGTTATGGCGTTATATATGCATCACTACCTGATCAGCTGGTATACATTGATGATTTTGCCCATAGTGGCCGAGAAGATATGATGGGATGACCTCAGAAGCCTGATGATGTTATGAAACATATACATATGCACGACATGACATTCATACGCATATGCATGATATTATAATTATTTCATGATTTACAAAGTTATCCAGACTTATAGGTGGAGTCATTTACTTTATATCTCCTCCATGTATGTTATGTACTTATTTATGTGCCTTACATACTCAGTACATTATTCATATTGTCGTCCCTTTTTGCCTGGGGACGCTGCGTTTCATGCCTACAAGTCTCGATAGACAGGTCGAGAGCCCTCCAATTAGGCTATCAGCTTAGCGGAAGATGTTGGTGCGCTCCATTTGCTTTAGAGTTGCTTGTTCGATTAGTATGAGCTAGATGTGTGTTGTTTGGTATAGCGGGACTCTTTCCCGACCTTAATGAAAATTATATATTCTTAGAGGCTTGTAGACAGATGTCATGTACGTAAAAGATCGTATGGCCTTGCCGGCCTATGTTCAGTGTTCAAGTGGTTATTTTGGTTTTAGAGGCCCATATGTCTTATGTATAAGCTGGCATTACCTGTTGTTTTTTACCTATTTCACGGCAGCCTCTCCGGCTCAGTTATTTATGATAGTATGACATGAAACGATACGTTATGTTAGTACTCGGTTGAGTAAGGTACAGGGTGCCCATCGCGGCCAATCGGCTTAGGTCGTGACAAAAACTATAAGAGAGAATGGAAAGGGACTCCTCGGTCTGTGGACGCAGCAGATATACTTTGAAGTCTCTGGAGAATCACCTCGCCTCAAGGGTAGTGGGACTGAGTCGAAGTACCTAAATCTGCACATGAAAAACATGCACAGAAAGGGAATGAGTATACCACAGCGGAACTCAGTAAGTGCCAAGCCTAACCTCGGTCGAGTAGTGACGAGGAAGGTCAGGGCCCTACTGCTTATAGCTGAAAAACAAGGTAAAACAATATAAAATACTGCAATATAATTAAATGCTAACAATAAAAAGGTAACACAGGATAACAAGAATAACAATAACTATAACATAGACAAAATAAGCACAAAAGGAATGCCGCTCAACATAGAGATAACAACCGGGGATCTCTCAGTATCCCAAGGATATCTTAGTATCCTCAATATGTGTGATGAGTATCTCTCAGTATCCCGATGATCTCTTAGTATCCTCAATATCTATGCTAGGAATCTCTTGGTATCCTAAGGATCTCTTAGTATCCTCAATATACGTGCTGGGTATCTCTCGATATCCTGCACTACAGTTCAAATCAATATATGTGCAGGGTATCTCCCGGGATGTCGTCCCGTAGTCCCAAAGTAAACACACAACAACAACACGAAGAATACTCAATTAAATTCAATTTCATACCAAGGTAAAATAGGTATTTCCAACCTAGCATGCTACACATAATCCAAATAAGGCAGTTTCAACAAGTAAAGCAATTAAGTCAATTAGACATGCTTCTCTAAGCTAACAACAAACTTAAATTGCAAGTAGTATAAACAGGAAAGGAAACACAATTAAAGTTACTTAATGAAAACAGGATTTTCAACAGCTAGAACAAGTACGCACTCGTCACCTCACGTACAAGGTATTTCAAATATCAATAATACCAAATCCTAAGGGGAGTTCCCCCACACAAGGTTAGGCAAGCCACTTACATCGAACCGGCTCGAAATCAACCCGAAACTACGCTCTTGCCACGAGTACTCGACTCCAAATGGCTCAAATCTATTCAATTCAATTGCATAATATAAATATAACTTCAAGTAACTAATTCCACAAATAAATTCTAAGTTAATAATCGAAATTAGGTAAAATGACCAAAATTCCCCCGAGCACACTTCTCGGAATCGGGTAAAAGTTACGGATTATGAACCCTCATTCACTCGCGAGTCTAACCATACCAAAATTATTAAAATACAATGTCAAATTTCTAATCAAAACTTGAAAATTAGGTCTAAGAACTTTTCCAAATTTTTCCCCAATTTCTCATCCAAAATTAGATGATGAATTCATATTTAGATTAATGGGTTATAAACAAAAAGGAGTTAAGAATCATTACCCAATCGATATCTCTGAAAATCCCTCAAAATATCGCTCAAATCCGAGTTCCCAAGCTCTAGTTTTGATAAAAATGGCTAAACCCTCAACTTTGAAATTTTATATTCTGCCCAGAAAATTCCTTCTTCGCAAACGCGGAAGGACCCTAGTATTCGTGAAGCACCACTTCGCTTGGTCCAGTTTTTCATTCATCGCGAACGTGATGTCCCTGTCATGAACGCGTTGACCATCTTCCTCCTCCTACGTGAATGACGGACCATCTTCGCCAACGCGTAGGTATGAGACCTCACAACCTCGAGAACGCGGGAACACCTTCGCGAACGCAAAGAGTTAATCTTCCACCAGCCCTAACTCCTCTTCACGAATGCGAAACCCCACTCGCGAACACGAAGAAGGAAACCAGAACTGACCTGCTGTAATTTTTCTGCAGCTCTCTAAGCTCCAAAATGACCCGTTGAGCATCCGAAACACACCCGAGGCCACCGAGACCTCAACCAAACATGCCAACCAATCCTAAAACATCATTCAAACTTGCTTCAATCATCGGAACACTCAAAACAACATCAAAACACCAATTTAACATCGGATTCAAGCCTAAGAACTCCAAAAACTCTCAAATTACGCTTTCGATCAAAAGGTCTATCAAACCTCATCTGAATGACCTGAAATTTTGCAAGCACGTCGCATTCAACACTACGGAGCTACTCTAACTTCTGGAATTCCATTCTGACCCTGATATCAAAATCTCATTACCGAACCGGAAACTTCAAAAATTCAACTTTTGGCATTTCTAGCCTAAATAAGCTACGGACCTCCAAAACACAATTCGAACATGCCCCTAAGCCCGAAATTACCCAACGGAGCTAACTAAACTGACAGAATTCCATTCCGAGGCTGTCTTCACACTGCTCTGACTACGGTCCAAATTCCAAAGCTTAGCTCTCTTTTAGGGACTAAGTATCCCAAAACACTCCGAAACTCAAAACCCAACATCCCAACAAATCTAAATAGTAAAAACAAACACGGGGAAAGCAGTTAATAGGGGATCGGGGCGTTAATTCTTAAAGTGAACAGCTAGGTCATTACATCCTCCTACACTTAAACATTTTTTCGTCCTCGAACGACCATAGAGACATACCTGAAGTAGAGAAAAGATAAGGGTAACGACTATGCATATCCTGCTCGGTCTCCCACGTCGCTTCCTCGACCGGCTGACCCCGCCACTGAACCTTCACTGATGCAATATTTTTTAACCTCAGCTTTCGAACCTGCCTGTCCAATATTGCCACTGGCTCCTCAACATAAGGTAGATCCTTGTCCAACTAGACTGAACTGAAATCCAACACGTGCGACGAATCACCGTGATACTTCCGGATCATCGAAACATGAAATATCGGATGAACCCCTGCCAAGATGGGAGGTAAGGCAAGCTCATAAGCAACCTCCCCAACACACCGCAATATCTCAAAAGGACCAATAAACTTCAGACTCAACTTCCCTTTCTTCCCAAATCTCATAACGCCCTTCATAGGCGAAACCTAAAGCAGAACCCGCTCTTCAACCATAGAGGAAACATCACTAACCTTACGGTCCGCGTAACTCTTCTGTCTGGACTGGGCTGTGCGGAGTCTATCCTGAATCACCTTGACCTTCTCAAAAGGATCTTGAACCAAGTCTATGCCCAATAATCTAGCCTCACCCAACACAAACCAACCCACCGGGGATCTACATCGCCTACCATATAAAGCCTCGTACGATGCCATCTGAATGCTGGACTAATAGCTGTTGTTCTAAGCAAACTCCGCCAATGGCAAGAACTGATCCCAAGACCCTCCAAACTTAATCACACATGCACAGAGCATATCCTCAAGAATCTGAATAGTGCGCTCGGACTGTCTGTTCATCTAGGGGTGAAATGTTGTGCTTAACTCCACCTGAGTACCTAACTCATGTTGTACGGCCCTCCAGAACTATGATGTAAACTGAGTACCTCTGTCTGAAATGATGGAAACTGGAATACCATGCAGACGGACAATCTCCTCCAACCGCTCTGAAGAATATGTAGTACACATAGGAATGAAGTGCGTGGACTTGGTCAGCCGATCCACAATCACCCAAATGGCATCGAACTTCTTCAAAGTCCGTGGGAGTCCAACTACGAAGTCCATGGTGATCCTCTCCCACTTCCACCAGAATCTCTATCTACTAAAGTAACCCACCCATTCTCTGGTGCTCATACTTCACCTGCTGACAATTGAGGCATCGAGCTACAAACCCAACTATATCTTTCTTGATCCGCCTCCACCAATAGTGCTGTCTCAAATCCTGATACATCTTTGCTGCACCCGGATGAATGGAATACCGCGAACTATGAGCCTCCTCCAGAATCAACTCCCGAAGCCCATCAGCCTTGGGTACACAGACCCGACCCTGTATCCTCAATACCCCATCATCACCAATAGTCACATCTCTGGTATCACCGTGCAGAACCTTGTCCTTGAGGACAAGCAAATGAGGGTCATCATACCGACGCTCCCTGATACGATCAACTAAGGAAGATCGAGAAATCAAGCAGGCTAGAACCCGAATAGGCTCCAAAAGATCCAATCTCACAAACTGGCTAGCTAAGGCCTAAACATCCATCGCCATGGGCCTCTCCACTACTGGTAAATAAGCCAAACTCCCCAAACTCTCTGCCCGTCGACTCAAAGCATCAGCCACCATATTGGCCTTGCCCGGGTGATACAAGATAGTGATATCATAGTCTTTCAGCAACTCTAACCACCTCCTCTGGCTCAAATTAAGATCCTTTTGCTTGAACATGTGCTGCAGGCTCCGTTGGTCAGTAGAAATCTCACAAGGAACGCCGTACAAATAATGACGCCAGATCTTCAAGGCGTGAACAATAGCAGCTAACTCGAGATTATGGACAGGATAATTCTTCTCATGTACCTGTCTGGACGTATAGGTAATCACCCTACCATCCTACATCAATACCGCTCCAAGGCCAATCCTCGAGGCATCACAATAGATGGTATAAGACCCCGAATTTGTAGGGAATATCAATATTGGAGTTGTAGTCAAAGCTGTCTTAAGCTTCTGAAAGCTCAACTCACACTCTTCCGTCCACTGGAATGGAGCACCCTTTTGGGTCAACCTGGTCATAGGTGCTACAATAGATGAAAACCCCTCAACAAATCGACGGTAATAACCCTCCAAGCCAAGAAAGTTGCGAATCTCTGTAGCTGAGGATGGTCTGGGCCAACTCTGCACTACTTCCACTTTCTTCGAATTCACCCATATGCCCTCACTCGATACCATGTGACCTAATACAGCCATTGAATCCAACCAAAACTCATATTTCGAGAACTTTGCATATAACTTCTTTTCCCTCAAAGTCCGAAGCACTTTCCTCAAGTGCTGCTCATGATCTTCCCGACTCCGGGAGTATACCAGAATATCATCAATAAAGACAATGACGAGCGAGTCAAGATATGGCCGGAACACACTGTGCATCAAATGCATAAAGGCTGTTGGGGCATTGGTCAGCCCAAATGACATAACAAGGAACTCGTAATGACCATACCGAGTACTGAAAGCAGTCTTCGAGATATCTGGCTCCCAAATCTTCAACTGATGGTAACCTGAATGCAATTCAATCTTGGAAAACACTCGTGCGCCCTATAAATGATCAAACAGACCATCAATACATGGCAAAGGATAAACGGTTCTTCACTGTAACTTTGTTCAACTGGAGATAATCAATGTACATATGCATAGAAGCATCCTTTTTATTCACAAACAAGACAGGAGCACCCCAAGGTAATAAACTGGGCCAAATAAAACCCTTATCAAACAATTCTCATAACTGTTCCTTCAACTCAGGAGGAGCCATACGATACGTAGGAATAGAGATGGGCTGAGTGCCCAGCAATAGATCAATGCCAAAATCAATATCTCTATCGGGTGGTATACTCGGAAGATCAGCCGGAAACACATCAGGGAAGTCCCGTACTACTGGGACTGAATCAACTGTAGGGGTATCAATATTGACATCTCTCTTATAAGCTAGATACGCGTCACACCCCTTCTCAACCATATGCTGAGCCTTAAGGAATGAAATAAGTCTACTGGAAGTATGATCTAAGGTACCCCTCCACTCTACTCGCGGCACACCTGGCATAGCCAGCATCATGGTTTTGGAGTGATAATCAAGAATAACATAATGGGTTGACAACCAGTCCATGCCCAAGATAACATCAAAATCTACCATGTTGAGCAATAACAAATCGACTTTGGTCTCAAAACTAGTAAGATCAATCAAACACGACCGATAAACGCGGTCCACAACAAGCGAATCTCCTACAGGAGTTGAAACATAAACAGGGGAACTCAAAAAATCTCGAGATATGCCCAAATGCGGTACAAAATAAGAGGACACATAGGAATAAGTGGAGCATGGATCAAATAAAACCGATGCATCTCTATGACAAACTATGACAATACCTGTGATGATAGAATCAGAGGCAACAGCCTCGGTACGGGCATGAAGGGCATAATATTTGGCATGGCCTCCCCCTCTAGGGCGACCTCTACCTCCCCGACCTTCACCTCTAGCTGGTTGTGCAAGTGGGGTAGCAACTGGACCTATAACCATAGCCTGAAAACTTTGCGGGGCATGTTGTGGCTGAGAAGTCTATGGAGGTGAAATCCTCCCTAGTCTAGGGCAATCCCTCACAACATGGCGTGTGTCACCACAGTCAAAACAAGCTCTAGGAGTACGTGGCAACTATGACTGGCTCAAGCCAGGTCTATTGGACTGACCTCTAAAAGCACCTCGCGCAGGAGGCGCACTAGATACTGGAGGTGCATAATAAAGCTCCTGAGGCCTGGGAGGAGATGGAATAACACTGGCTGCTGGAAGAGCTGAATGAACGAGGAAACTCATATAACCCCTACCATGATGAACTACAACTGGAGCACGGGCACTAGAATAATGGCCCTGCTCTTGAGACCTCTTGGCTCTCTCCTCTCTGTCCCGAGCATGCATACCCTCTATCCTCCTAGCAATGCTCACCACCTGCTGATAAGAAATATCCATCTCCAACTCACGAGCCATGCTAGACCTGATGCTGGGAATAAACCCCTTAATAAACCGGCGAACCCTCTCACGAATAGTAGAAACAGAGGCCAGGGCATGTCTAGCCAAGCTAGTGTAACAGATAGTATACTCCGAGATAGTCATAGTACCCTGGTGCAAATGCTTAAACTCTGTACCATGCGTCCCTGAGGCTCTGAGGAACATACTCTCTCAGGAACATATCTAAAGGCTGAGTCCAAGTCAAGGAAGCTGCCTAATCCAGATTGGCTAACTCATAGGTACACCACCACTCATAGGCGGCTCCTCGAAGCTGGAAGGTAGTGAAGGAAACCCCGCTTGATCCTGAAACCCAGAACATCATCTGATGCTAGACCACTGAATACAGGAGGCTTATACTTCTTGAACCTCTCAAGCCTCAGCTGCTCATCCTCGAAAGCCGCTGCCCTGTCCTCGGGCTAACTTGGGACTGCAGTCTGTACAGGAATAATCTTTGGGACCTGATCAATATGCACTCACTGCTCAGGAGTGCGGGTGGCGGGAGTCTATGCTCCTCTCCCAGCCTGAGATGTAGCTACAGCAAGAGGAAGCAACCTTACCTGAGCTAGAGTGGTGTACATGTTCATGAACTATGCAAGAGTCTCCTTGGGAGCTGGAGTAGCAGTGGAAGTAGGCGTATTAGGTGCCTGGACTCTAGCTGGAACTGCTGGTAGCACCTCGGTGGCACCATGTGCGCTTCCTCAGCCTCTACCCTGGCCACGACCTCTGATAGCTTCAGTAGGAGGTGCGGGTGCCTGATCATCTCTGGTAGCATGTGTCCTCACCATCTATGAGAGAATAGAAGACAGAAGTTTAGAATTGTGATATCAAAAATCTCGCACGACAAGGAAATCAAATAAAGTGGAATTTTCCTAACAGTTACATAGCCTCTCGTAGATAAGTACAGACGTCTCCGTACCGATCCGCGACTCTAATAAATCGGCTTGTGATTTATGACTCCTATGAACCTAGAGCTCTAATACCAACTTGTCACGACCCAAGTTCACCCTCCGTGAACTGTCGTGACGACACCTGGTCTCTACGACTAGGTAAGCCTAACAATGGCGAAAAAAGAACCAAAATGCAAAAAAGAACTAATAAAAACTGAAGATAAACAATATAGAAGTGGTTAAGATGGCGTTCGGCATATACCAATACAAGATCACAAAACCTGAACAATTCCCAAAACCCAGAATCTCATGGAATCACAAGCTATGAATAATACATTTTGCTCTAACTCCAGAATGACTAAATCAAGATAATTACAGAAGGGCTAAAACTATAAGAGAGAATGGAAAGGGACTCCTCGGTCTACGGACGTGACAGATATACCTTGAAGTCTCTGGAGAATTGCCTCACCTTAAGGGTAGTGAGACTAAGTTGAAGTACCTGGATCTACTCATAAAAACATGCGCAGAAAGGGCATCAGTACACCATAGTGGTACTCAGTAAGTGCCAAGCCTAACCTCGGTCGAGTAGTGACGAGAAAGGTCAGGGCCTTGCTGATTATAGCTGAAAAACGAGGTAAAACAGTATAGAATACGACAATATAAGTAAATACTAATAATAAAAAGGTAACACAGGATAATAAGAATAACAATAACGATAACAGAGACAAAATAATCACAAAAGGAATGCCGCTCAACACAGAGATAACAACCGAGGATCTCTCAGTATCCCGAGGATCTCTTAGTAACCTCAATATGTGTGCTGGGGATCTCTCAGTATCCCGAGGATCTCTTAGAATCCTCAATATCTATGCTGGGGATTTCTCGATATCCCAAGGATCTCTTATTATCCTCAATATATGTGCTGGGGATCTCTCGGCATCCCGCACTACAGTCCAAATCAATATATGTGCAAGGGATCTTCCGAGATGTCGTCCTGTAGTCCCAAAGTAAACACACAACAATAATACGAAGAATACTTAATTAAATTCAATTTTATACGAAGGTAAAACGGGTATTTCTAACCTAGCATGCTACACATAATCCAAATAAGGCAGTTTGAGCAAGTAAAATAATTAAGTCAATTAGACATGCTTCTCTAAGCTAACAACATGCTTAAATTGCAAGTAGTATAAACAGGAAAGGAAATACAATTAAAGTTACTTAATGAAAATAGGATTTTCAATAATTAGCACAAGTACGCACTCGTCACCTCACGAACAAGGCATTTCAAATATCAACAATACCAAATCCTAAGGGGAGTTCCCACACACAAGGTTAGGCAAGCCACTTACCTCAAACCGGCTCGAAATCAACCCAAAACCACTCTCTTGCCATGAGTACTCAACCCCAAATGGCTCAAATCTATTCAATTCAATTGCATAATGTAAATATAAATTCAAGTAACTGATTCCACAAATAAATTCTAAGCTAATACGCGAAATTAGGTAAAATGACCAAAATGTCCCTGGGCCCACGTCTCGGAATTGGGTAAAAGTTACGGATTATGAACCCTCATTCACTCACAAGTCTAATCATACCAAAATTATCCAAATCCAATATCAAATCTCCAATCAAAACTCAAAAATTCGGTCTAAGAACTTTTCCAAAATTTTCCCCAATTTCTCACCCCAAATCCGAAATTAAATGATGAATTCATGTTTAGATTAATGGGGTTATAAGCAAAAAGGAGTTAAGAATCATTACCCAATCGATATCTCTAAAAATCCCTCAAAATCTCGCTCATATCCGAGCTCTCAAGCTCTAGTTTTGATTAAAATGGCTAAAACCTCAACTTTGAAATTTTATATTCTGCCCAGAAAATTCCTTCTTTGCGAACGTGGAAGAACCCCTGTGTTCGCGAAGCACCACTTTGCTTGGTCCAGTTTTTCCTTTAGCGCGAACGCGATGTCCCTATCGTGAACGTGTTGACCATCTTCCTCCTCCTACGCGAACGCGGGACCATCTTCGTGAACGCGTAGGTATAAGACCTCACATCCTCGCGAATGAGGGAACACCTTCGCGAATGCGAAGCGTTAATCTTCCACCAGCCCCAGATCCTCTTCGTGAACGCGAGACCCTACTCGTGAACGCGAAGAAGGAAACCAGAACTGACCTGCTACAATTTTTCTGCAGTTCTCTAAGTTCCAAAATGACCCGTTGAGCATCCAAAACACACTCGAGGCCCCCAGGACCTCAACCAAACATCCCAACCAATCCTAAAACATCATTAAAACTTGTTCCAATCTTCGGAATGCTCAAAACAACATCAAACCACGAATTTAACATCGGATTCAATCCTAAGAACTCCAAAAACTCTCCAATTATGCTTTCGATCAAAAAGTCTATCAAACCTCGTCCGAATGACCTGAAATTTTGCAAGCACATCACATTCAACATTATGGAGCTATTCCAACTTCCCGAATCCCATTCCGACCACGATATCAAAATCTCACTATCGAACCAGTAACTTAAAAAATTTAACTTTTGGCATTTCAAGCCTAAATAAGCTACGGACCTCTAAAACACAATCCGAACACACCCCTAAGCCCGAAATCACCCAACGGAGCTAACGAAACCGACGAAATTCCATTCTGAGTCCGTCTTCACACTGCTCTGACTACGGTTCAAATTTCAAAGGTTAAGCTTTCTTTTAGGGACTAATTGTCCCAAAACACTCCGAAACTCAAAACCAAACATCCCGACAAATCTAAATAGCAGAAACAAACACGAGGAAAGCAGTTAATAGGGGATTGGGGTGTTAATTCTTAAAACGATCGGCCGGGTTGTTACACTTCTCCTTTAATTCTTTCAACTATAGTGGGGCCATAATGTACGGCAAAATAGAAATAAGCTAAGTGTCCGGAGCCGAATCAATACAAAAATCAATATCCCTGTCCGGTAGCATCCTCGGCAGGTCTGCAGGAAATACCTCAAGAAACTCCTGAACAACTGGTACAGAATCCAGTTCAATTGAGGTAACCCCAAAAATGACCAGGAGTCCCTCTCCACTCTAATCGAGGCAACCCCGAAAATGCTAAGGTCACGGTCTTAGTGTGATAATCCAACATGGCATGTAAGGTGACAACCAATCCATCCCCAAAATGACATTGAAATAAACCATATCGATAAGTGGGAGATCTACACTAGTCTCAAGACCTCCAATAATAACCATACACGAGCGATAGACACGATCTACAACAATAGAATCCCCCACCGGTGTGGACACATATACGGGAACAATCAAAGAATCATGAGGCACAACCAAATATGAAGCAAAATAAGAAGATACATAGGAGTATGTAAACCCTGGATCAAATAGAACTGAAGCATCTCTACTACAAAGCGAAACAGTACCTGTGATAATAACATCGAAGGACTCAGCCTCAGGCCTGGCTGGGAAAGCATAACATCGGGGCTAGGCCCCAACACTCTGAACCATATCCCTGGGACGGCCTCCTGTTGGTTAGCCTCCACCTCTAGCGGTCTGGACTCCACATCTAACGGCCTGACCTCTACCTCTAGCGGGATGACCCCTACCTCTGGCTCCCTAACCCCTACCTCTAGCTGGCTGAGCGGGAGGTGCCGGGATTATGGCATGAGAACCCTACTATTGTGGCTGAACACACACCAATATCATACAGGTCCTTCGGATACGCCCATACTCACCACACTCGAAACATTCATCCTGATACTATGGTTGAGAAAACTGAGACTGACATTGACGAGCCGGATGACCGTGATAATAACTCTGAAGAGGAGGTGCTCTGATAGGAATTGGCGGAGCACTATAAGTTGGCTGCCCTGAAGGAGGTACATAAGGACCACGACCCCCTAAAGCTCCATGAGATGTCTAAAGTGCTGAATGAAATGGCCTAGGAGGATAGCCCCTACCAAAAGTACCCTGGCCTCCAGATGAGGCCCCACTGAATCCACCAGTGTGATGAGGCCTCTTGTCAAACCCTTAACCACTCCCCTGAGCTAAAACCATCTCAACTCATTTGGTCATATTGGTTGCATCCTGGAAAGAAATCTCACTCCCTGACTCCTTAGCCATCTGCAATCTGATAGGCTGAGCAAGTCCCTCAATAAACCTCCACACCATCTCTCTCGGTGGCAAGTATAAGAAGAGAATAATTAGCCAAGTAAACAAATCTAGTCTCGTACTGAGTGACGGTCATAGAACCCTACTGAAGGCGCTCGAACTGCCTTCGATAGTTCTCTCTCTGAGTGATAGGAAGATACTTCTCCAAAAATAGCTGAGAGAACTAGTCCCAAGTGAGAGCTGGTGACCTAGCTGGTCTAGCCAAACAATAATCCCTCTACCATTTCTTGGCGGAACCTGACAGATGAAAGGCAGCAAAGTCGACCCTATTGGTCTCCACTATCCCCATGTTCTGCAATACCTCGTGACAACTGTCTAGATAGTCATGGGGATCCTCTGAAGATGTACCACCATAGGTAGTGGTGAAAAGCTTGGTAAACCTATCCAATCTCCACAAGGCCGCAGAAGACATAGCTGATCCATTGCCGGACTGTGCTACAACACCCGGCGGAACTACCCCAACTGGCTGAGCTGCTGGAGTCTAAAACTGGGGAGCCATCTGCTCTGGAGTGTGAGTAGCGGGAGTCTGTGCTCCTCCCCCAGCCCGAGAGACGGCTGGTGCTACAGGGAATATACCGGCCTGAGTAACATTCTCCTTAAGGCCCATTAGACGGACCAAAGTATCCTGAAGTACAAGGGTGGCTATGAACCCATCTGGAACCTGAGCTAGCCCTGCTGAAATAGTGTGGACCGGAGCCTCCTCATCAAACTATACTTGAGGCCCCGCCGCTGGTGCTATTGCTCGAGCTTTGGGTTGAGCCCTGCCCCTGCCTCGGCCTCTAACACTGCCTCAGACTCATCCTCTACCCCTTGTTAGAGATACCACTGGGGGCTCGGGCTGCTGTTTAATTGATAAAGCAGTACGTGTTCTCGCCATCAGTGAAGGAACAAGAGTAAAGAGTTCAAAATCACACGACAAAGAAGAATAGAAGTGAAATTGTTCCTAAACTCTGTAGCCTCTGGGGATAATCATAGATGTCTCCGTACCGATCCTTCAGACTCTACTAAGCTTGTTCATAAATTATGAGACCTAGGAGACCTAATGCTCTGATATCAACTTGTCACGACCCGAATTTCCCACCGTCGGGACCGTGATGGCGCCTAATATCGCACTAGCTAGGCAAGCCAACGTTAGAGTTCTATTCACCTTTTTCCATTACATTTTCATAATTAAAATTTAACAAAGCTAAATCAACGGAAATAAAAGCAGAAGTACATACTTAACTGATTATCCTCATATTATTAACAAAAATCGAAACAGTTACCACCCAAAAACTGGTGTCACAACCCATGAATATTCTATGAATATCTACAAGTATTGGTCTGAAAGAAAAGTACATCTGTCTCGAAAGAAAATAAAACAGAAATGTAGAACATAAGATGGGACGCCAAGGCCTGCGGACACCTGCAGGACTACCTTGGGTCTCCTAGATGAATGCTTACAACCGACCTCTCGATCAGCCACAACCAGCTCCAAAATCTGCACAGAAAGTGCAGAGTGCAGTATCAGTACAACCGACCCCATGTACTAGTAAGTGCCGAGCCTAACCTTGATGAGATAATGACGAGGCTAAGGAGGGGCATTTACAATATAACTTGCATACAGTTAATAATAAAGCAAAGAGGAAGTACAGAACGAAATAGAACAGTAGCTTGCAGTAAATAAATAAGGAACCCAGTTATCCTGCCAGTACTAGCAATAACCAATTTTGAAGAGTGTTTCAATGCTATAGAATAAAATCACAACAGAAGAAGAATACATAAACAACAACAAAATGATGTGGCGCGCATCCCTATCCCACCATATAATCAGTAACAATATGAACATTCACCCTTATTACTCCTTGTTGCGTCGTGCAACCCGATCCCACCAGTCCACCCTTATTACTCCTCAATATATCATCCTTATTCCTCATGTTGCAGCGTGCAACCTGATACTACCTGTCCACCCTTATTACTACTTGTTGCGGCGCGCCCGATCCCACCAGACAATCATATTTCACCATTATTCCTCCTGTTGCAGCATGCAACCCGATCCTACCATATCAGTACCAATCTCACAATAAGAACAAGTATTTTACAATTTAGCTCAAACCCTCTACAACATTTATGCCTCAAACTAAACCAAACGGAAGTCTATACAATTATGAAATCTCATCAATTATTACTACACAGCTTGACCAACCAAAATGTATCATGAAACACCAATAGACCAACTTAAACCAATAATATAACACAATGAAATTACGAAACAATTAATACCTTCAATAAAGGAAACAACATGTAACAAGAAGCAATTAGACATGGAATCATCAATAAGCATGTAGCAGTTAAGACATAAAGACAATATATTAGAAACGGGGAAGGGAACATGCTAAACAAGTAATTTTGCGGTGCATAGGTACTCGTCACCACACCTATACGCCACACACATGTAATTTCACATAACAATTAAGTCAGGGATCCCTAATCCCTCGAGTCAAAGTTAGACCAAATACTTACCTCAATCCAACAGTCAATTCAAAGCTCAATTACCACTTTACCTCTCGGTTCCACCTCCAATGCACTCGTATCTAGTCATAATTAACTTAATAACATCAATTATCTCTAAAGAAATCAATTCCAATGCATAATTATAGGTTTCCCAACATTCTCCCCAAAAAGTGAATAACCGACCCCGGGCCCGCTTGGTTAAAACCCGAAATTTGGACCAAAACTCGATTACCCATTCACCCCAGAGTCTGGATATACAATTGGTTTTGGAATCCGACCTCAATTTGAGGTCTAATTCCCTAAACTTTGAAATCCCTAAGTTCTACCCAAAAATCCTCAATTCTACCATGAGAAAACCCTAGATTCTAGGATGAAATCTTGTAAAAAGAAGTAAAAGATTGAAAGAAATGAGTTAAGATTCACTTACATATGATTTGGGGAAGAAATGTTCTTTGAAAAATCGCCTCTTGAGGTTTAGATTTTGAAAAATGGCAAAATGAATGAAAAATCTCATCCAAAATCATTTTTGAACAGTTACAGGTATCGCATTTGCAATCAGGGGTTCGCAAATGCGAACTTGCAATTGCGGACATTACTTCGCAAATGCGAAGAATGGCTTGGCCTTCTAGAATCGCAAATGCGAACAAATGTTCGCAAATGCGGCCTGTTCTTATCGCAATTGCGATCCTGAGCTTCGCAATTGCGAAGGTCCCCTCCCAGCCCTTATGATCACAAATGCGAAACATCTTCGCAAATGCGATGCTCGCATTTGCGATCCTGACTTCCCAACTGCGAAGTCTGCAGACCTGAAGCATACCAGCAAAATTCATTAAGTCCAAATCACTCCGTAGCATATCCAGAACTCACCCGAGCCCTCGATGCTCCAAACCAAACATGCACGCAAGTCTTAAAATATCATACGAACTTGTTCGTGCGATCAAATCGCCAAAATAACATCTAAAACTACGGATTTAACACCAAAACACATGAAATTTTCAAGATAGTTTCAAAACTTCTATTTTCTCAATCTAAGGTCTGAATCACGTCAAATAAACTCAGTTTTTCACCAAATTTCAGAGACATGACTTAAATATCATATTAAACATGTACCCTGTACCAGGATCCATAGCTAACATACGGGCTCGATACCAACGAGATCAAATATTAACCAATTTCTTTAAATCCTTAGATTTTCAGTATTACAATTTTCATCAATAAATCATTTTTCAGGCCTAGGGCCTCAGAATTCGATTTCGGGCATACACTCAGGTCCCATATTTTACTACGGACCTACCGGGACCGTCAAAATACGGGTCCGGGTCCTTTTACCCAAAACGTTGACCGAAATCAATAAAAATTAACTTTTTAGGCCAAAAATTATTATTTCATCAATTTTTCACATAAAGGCTTTCCGAAAATACGGCCAGACTGTGCACGCAAATCGAGAAGAGATAAATGAGGTTTTTAAGACCTCAAAACACAGAATCGGGTTCTAAAACAGAAGATGACCCTTTGGGTCATCACATATGCCCAAGTCCAAAATCATCATACGAACCTATTGGAACCTTTAAATCCCGATTCCAATGTCATTTACTCAAAGTGTTGACTCAAGTTAAGCTTAGCCAACTTAGGCCACTATTATGGAATTAAGTATTCTGAATTTAACCCAAACTCTTCCAAAACCAAACCAACCATACCCGAAAGTCATAAAACAGTAAACTTACATATGAAAAGTCCTAAATAGGGGAGCGAAAATCTAAAAAGTAAAACGACATGTCCGGTCATTACACTTAACCTAATACTTCATTACCCTACTTTTAATATAATATAGATAAAAGATATGTATTTTTTATTTATAGCATGTTTGGTCAAGCTTTTAAAATTAACTTATTTTGAAGAGTATACTTTTAGAAAATACTTTTAGTGAGAAGTAATTTGTGTTTGACTAATAATTAAAAAGTACTTTTGAGCAACAATTAGTATTTGACCAAACTTTTCAAAAGTACATTAAATGTATTTTTTTAAAATATATTTTTGGATGAAGCTAATGTTTTCTGCTTCTCAAAACCTATTTATGCTTCTACTAAAAAATATTTTTCCTTATAAAAGCTTGGCCAAATACCTTAACTTTAAAAGAACAATACTTTTGATCAAAAAGAATTTTGGCCAAACAGTCTATTAGATCTTCTATGTGTTGACATACATATTTCCGTCATATAATAAAATTAATATTACTTTTTTTGTTCAATTTTGCTTGTTATGTTTACTAAAATAACATTCTTAAAATACTTATCGTCTTAATTAATATTTTCTTAAGAACGTACAAAATAAAAGTTTACCATGTAAAATGGAATGGACTGAGCATTAGTGAGCCATACATCCGATCCATTTGTTACTGTTACATCCTTGTGCTTCTAGTCATTTTCATGAAATAACAAATGATATTTACCCAGCACCAACACAGCAGATACATACTAACATGAGAGTATATCTAGAGGCGGATCTACCTTTCTGACATCCAGCTCAACACACATGCTATTTTGAGTTTATGTTGCATTTAGAAGGTTAGAATGTAAAATAAAGAAAATATAGAAATATAGCTCGATTGAAGATATGTCCATGCCCAAAAACAAAGGTATCAAGGCTTTCACCAATAGATGAATTTTCACACAACCGTGTTTCCAATTCTAACCCACCTAAACCTTCCATACATATTATATCTATCGGGTCTTATTCTGTTATTTGACTAAGGGACATGCTCTCCTCTCCTCTGGCGTTCTCAAGTGGTCTCTGAACTATCTCTCCATTGACAAAAAGTTCAGCTGCAAAGAGTAAGATAAGATCATTGTCAGGAAAAACATACAGTTCATCAAATATATAGGAGGGAAAGAGTCAACAGAGCTAAAACTAACTACAATCCATGCATTAACCTCAGGCCTTTGCATGGAAAGCACAAGAAAAATAATATAACAAGACAAAATCAGGGTCATTTCACAAACACATCATCTTCTCCAATCTACCAAAGGCATGTTTTGGTTGTTTTTTTTTTGTGGTGGGGGTTCTAGGAAAAATGATATAACAAGACAAAATCAGGGTCATTTCACAGACACAATATTTTCTCCAATCTACCGAATGCAGTTTTGGTTGGTTTAATTATTTTTTCGAGCGGTGGGGGGAGGGGAGGGAGTATTTACTATTTTTCAATAACAAGAGTCTGAACTTTGTACTCCCCAGTTTAGAAGTAAGCCAACCTACGTGAAACTAGAAGAGGACATTTTGAAGATAGAGAACATATTTGACTCCTCATAGAGTAGGTTTGAACTTAATAAAAAAATTAGTGAGTAATTTCTCCAAAACAGCAGTATTTTCAGGTAGAATTTATTAGTAAACTCATTATATTTATAAGTTCATCAACACACGAAAAAAAAAGACACTTTTAAAAGCAGAAATTACAAAACCTCTATGTAAGATACCTGCTACCATACATACTCAAGTAGATGAGAGTATATCTAAAGACGGATCTAGCCTTCGGACATCAAGTTCAACTAAGATTCTATTTTGAATTTATGTGGTATTTAGAAGGTTAAAATTTGAAATAGAGAAAGTACAAAAATATAGCTCGATTGAAGACATGTCCGTACCCAGACACACAGGATCAAGTTTTCACCAACAAATGAATTTTTATACAACCGTGCTTACAATTCTAACCCACCTAAACCTTTCGTACGCCGATAATTCATCGCATTCTATCTTTGTGTCATAACCCAAAATCCATAAAGGATTGTGATTGCGCCAGACTCCACTGTCAAGCAAGCCAACACCAAGAAATTAATTAATTTCTCATTTTAGTATTTTTAAAATTATTTCTTTTTCTTGCATTTAACAATAAATATTTAACTTAACCAAGTAATGATGTCTTTAACAAATTTAAATACTGGATAATTCCATAGTCATCCCAGAACTTGGTGTCACAAGTGCATGAGCAAAATTCTAGAAAATAAAATGTAATACAATAACTGTCCGGAATATAAGTTGGACAAAAAAGAAAATACAATACTCTGAAGGAGACTCTGCTGGTTGCGGGTCGTCTCGAGAGATGCAACTCATCTAAGTCCCCGTGTCAGCCATGCCGTTGCGCTCAACTAGGCCACGAGACATACATGTGCCTGTGCAACAAAAATGCACAGCAAATATAGTATGCGTACGAAAATAACTCGTACTCAGTAAGTATCCAGTCTAACCTCGAAGAAGTAGTAACGAGAAACCGACTTCGACACTTACTAATGGTCAAATAATATCAAATACAGTAAAGAAGTGAATAAGTATGAAACAGAGCAAATATATAAAATAAACATGTATAAAACACATGTACAATTCCCTTTTTTATAATTTTACTCAAGTTCTTAGCTAGCAAGTCTATATATGTACAATTATAGTGGGTTTCGTCAAGGAAGTTATCACGATTCAAATCAGGAAAAATCACTCAGATACACTGGCTTCTTGCCAAATGTTACGCACGATTCCATGAGGATAATATATATATATATATATATATATATATATATATATATATATTATAAAGAGAGAGAGAGAGAGGAAATACCGAGGCGTACGGCCTGATCCAACATAAAAGTAAATTGTGCGCTGCCAGAGGGTCGAATGACGCGAACCATAGATGCATCTATTAACCTGCCGAGGCGATCGGCCCCCTCCCATGAAAGTAGTAGAAGGTAATACCCCACTCGCCAATCATACGTGCGACGCAGTCCAATATATATTAAGAAATTTTCCCAATCTCTAATCATACATTCGACACGATCAACTATAGATTTCTTAAGTTATTATGATATTTATCAATTCTTTTCAAAAATACGAAGTTTAATGGAAACTCTTAAAACCATAAATTCCTCAATTCAAGTTCCTTTCAACCCAATTATTACACAACGTTAATCTTGTTTCTTCTCAAAACAAACAATAAACATAAATTAACAACAATATCAATTAAGGCATGATGTAAGCCTAAAACTACCCGGACATATGCATAACTAGTAGCTACGTACGGATTCTCGTCACCACGTGCGTACATAGCCCCCATAAATAGAAGCACATAATGTAACACCTCCTTTGTTACTACACCCCCTCCCCCCGTGAAGGGTATAAGGGAGTTTTTCCAATTAAAGGATAACCGAAACGGGATTTATATTAAGAAATTCAGAGTCACCACTTGGGAGATTTATGGTGTCCCAAGTCACCGGTTGAATCCCGAATCGAGGAAAAAAAAATATTACTCTATTTAACAGTCCGCGAACCAAAAATATGAGTAAGAAATTCTGTTAACCCGGGAGAAGTTGTTAGACATTTCCGAGTTTCGTGGTTCTAGCACGGTCACTCAACTATTATATTCAGCTTAATAATCTGATTTTAAACAATTATGAACCTATGTGCAAATTTTAACTTTTAATCGCTTTTGTTCCATTTTTTAAGTAGATTGAACGTTGTTTAAAACATGCCTTTGGATAGCGCCACATGAAATGTACCCGCAATCCGGAACACATTTTATTCAACGTTTTAGGATTTGGATTTGGGTCACATGAAATGTACACCCGGGTTTAAGAAGGTAAAATTATTAAATAACGCGCCTAAAAGCAGCTAACGCGTTGTTAACTTCGTGAGGGCCATGAAAATTTGCTAAATGGCACGCCTTGAATTCTAAAAATTTTAAAAGGAATAATTAAATGAGGGTCACGCATTTTGAGATTTTATTTGAGCGCGGCGCACCTCAATTTATTCTAATTTAAAGGTTTCTACACTAATTCATGAGGACCATAAACTACTTGTACTATAATATGGCACATCTCCAATATTAAAGAAATGACAAATTAATTAAAAGGGCTACTAAAATTGTAATTACTCGATATTAATGGACACGGGTTCTTCTGTGGGCCAAACTAAGAGAATACATTTTATAAATGCAAGAGGCTAACAGTATAAAATCCAAACTTGGGCCTAGCGTGGGGCCTATTGGCTCACAGACGTAGGACATGTTCCGACTTACCAATTGGTATCAGTCCAAGACTGACTCAAGGGAGAGTCCAAACTTAGACAAGGGAAGCTTCAACCAACGACGATGTCCCTAGTTCGAGTCCACACATCAACATGGAAGCCAGTCCTTTACATTCATTTTTATACTATTAAACCAAAGTCAATTCTGAATCACACTATCTCATGTCAGACCCATTGAAATTTTTTGAGAAAGGCAATTGTGAAGTCTGACGAAATAACGTGAATACCTAACAATCACCTGAACAGGAAAAGCAACTGGAAAAGCAGCTGAATATAAACCTTACTCAAACTTCACACTGAATATAACTATACATGCTTAATTTTATTAAACACTTAGTCATATAATAACCATCCAAATCAGCTTAGAGCAATGCCATTGCAAACAAGAACACCTATTTCACTCTCAACCGCTCTCAAACAAAACTGGACCGACCACTGAAATGAAACTTAATGATTTCCATATTTAAATACATGTTCAATCTTAATTGTAGCAACCTTGTGACTAACAAGACATTCAAAAATCTACGCAACAATATGCATGGATCTCAAGCTGACAATCACCTTTAACAACAGCAGAACTTAGACATTCAACAAATGGAAATCAACAAATACTACATATAGTTCCATTGCAGCTTTACTATAAAAACTTCAAAACAGCCTGAGAAAACAACATGTTGAGATAAGACTCGACAAAGCAAACTAAAAAAAATCTAAGGGAAGATGACGTCTGGTAAAGGAAAGCACAATTATTCATTTCTCTTCAGCAAAGACATCTCATAAACCATTCTTTACATATTTGGGATTCAGAGCTAAGTACCTAGGAAATAAGAAGAAAACAAGAGCAGGTGACTTTCAGTAGATGATCGAAGCAGCAGCAACACAACAGGACTCAACAAATACAGTCCATTTCAGCCACAAAAATGATGGGAATCAGTCCAGATCCACTCTCAATCAAACGTAATCGAAGCTGACCTCAACCAGGCTTTTGACAAACCAAATTCAAAGCATTCTACTCCAGATGAACCAGAAATTTGTTTCAAAATATCAAAACTTCCCAAATTCAAAGCAAAATCAATAAAACCGTAGTTTTATCTCTTTTTTTAGTCGTTTATCTATTTTCTATATTTTTAAGCTCTTTCAAATCTGAATTGAGCTGCAAGTAACTATGCATTTATAGGCAAGTCACTAGGGCAGCTTTAAAGAATTCAAAATTGCACTTAAAACGTTCTGAAATTTTCATTTTAGCTTAGAAATCCCTAGTGTAAACCTCAGAATTTCAAAATAGCCTCCACCCCAGTTTCTAGGAAGCTTCCTAGTTCAGTTATACAAGATTCCCAAGCCTAAACTACCAAAATTACCCTTAAGATCCCAGTTTATTACCACTGGGCCAGGAAGGCAAATGGGTCAAGTTGACCCAATTCGGTGAGTCTATTGAAAACCCACTTCAACTCTCTATTGGGCTTTTAATCTTCCAATTCAGATCAGAAGATAACCCAGAAAAATCTCGAGTAATTACTTATAAAGTTTTCTTAAAAAAAAGAAAAATTGAAAAGGGACTCAGGCCCAAATAGAAACAGGAATCCCACTCTTTTAGACTTGGCACCAAAACAAAATAATACTTAAACACATTTCAAATTGTCATGCAAATGGACGGTGTGAAGGAAAACAAAAGGAAAAGAAAAATAATGGGGCACAAAATCAGAAACTGAAAGAAATAGGTAGAAGAAGAATGAGAAGAAAACAAAAGAACGGAAATTAAATAATCAAGGTGAAGGAAAAGGAAATTACCCATTCCAAACGGACCAACTCTTGAGAACGAACCCGGCCTTCAATTTTTGGCCGACATGAACCCTAACCGTGTGTTTTCAAATGAACACACACTAATAGGGGTAATTTTGACTTTAAATCGTTGATAGAAGCTCGCAAATTTGGGTGCTGGAAATTTAGGGTTCACACTCTGATCTAATATTCGAGAAGATTCAGGGAGATTCGAAGGAAACTAGTTTGAGATATGGAAAGAGAAGAGTGTGGTGGTTGTTTGGTGTTAATTTGGGTGGGATCGGAGTAGGCGCCGTGGGGCTTGGAGCGGTGGAAAAAGGGGGTGGTGGGCTAGAGTTCTTGATGAGAGTCTCAAGAGGGGGGGTGAACGAGATGAAATGAGGGGGTAGGGTAGAGTTTGGACATATAAATATCCTTACCTCCCCAGTTCCGATCCGTCCGATCAGATCAATTTAACGGCTCAGATCAACCTAGCGAAACGACTGTGTTTGGGTTTTGAGTGGGACTGACCGGGTTTTGGCTGGTCTGGGCCTGGGTTAAACGGGTATTTTGTGCTGGAAAATCAAATTTGGCCCAAAAATCTGATCACATTTTTTTGTTTTTCTTCTTTTCTTTTTTTTTTCAATTTTTCCTTTAATTTCTTTTAAATAAAATTAAAAATAAAAATAAAACCTAAATTAATTACTAATCAAATTATCTTATCAAATTGAATTAATTAATTCTAAATAATAATTACCACCACTAATTGAATACCAAATTAACGAAAACCTACCAAAATTCGAAACTAAAATTAAAAATGCAAAAATAAGTTACTTTTTTGTGATTTTTCCATTTTTATAAAACAATTAAATTAATAATTAATTTTTAAGAAAATGCAAAGTTAAACTCTAAATGCAAATGCAACATATTTTTGTATTTTTCATTAACTAAAATGCACACACAAAATGCAAACAAATAACAGAACATGTCATGAAAATCCACAAAATTGCGAACACTGAAAGAAATTATTTTGTTTTGAATTTATGGGAGTAATTCATATAGGGCAAAAATCATGTGCTCATAGTTGCCCCTCTTTGCCCGAAAACACGAAGAGTTTTCGTGCAAAGATAAAACGAGCGGATACGAGCGATTTTTGCCCGCTTGAATACTCCGTGGGAAACACTTTTTGAAAGATTTGACTGCACCCTACTTCCAAGGTTGCCTACATATCCTTGGCTAAAAAGGAATCAAGTCAGTGTAGTTCAGGAATGTTTGGTAGCTGGGACTACCATGAAGCTGGGCTTTCACTATTGTTGTTGCTGCTACTACTGCTTTCTGAACCCCTTATTACACCATGTCAAAAATAAAAGAAGTTAGACTAGACTATGATCTATGTTGTACAAAATCCTATCTAAATCTTCAAACTTGCTCTTGTGTTTCTTGTTGCCTTGTTGTCCTCAATTCTCTCGGTGATATCCATTTGTTATCCCCTTGAATTGTAAGCTGAGATGTCTTCCCCTTCTTCAGGTGGGTGCCTGACCACTGAACTTGATATGTATTCCCATGCTATCCAGGCGGGCTCCTGCTCGTTGAACTTGAATGTACTCCTATGCTATCCAGGTGGGCTCTTGACTTCAAAACGTGAATGTATTCCCATGCTATCCAGGTGGGCTCCTGACTTTAGCAAAATAGACAAAAACAAAGAAAATTTTCTGCCCCAGTTTGGGTATGTGGGCCCATGTGTAAGTGTAAAACGAATCACATTACCGAATATTAATAAGAATTTTGAAAACCAAAACTTGAATTGTACTCCCTTTTTCTCCAGGCGGGCTCCTGACTTCAAAATAGACAAAACAAAGAATTTGAAAACTAAAACTTAAATTCTACTCTCTTGTTTTCTAGGCGGGCTCCTGATTGCTGAACTTGAAATGTATTCCCTGCTCTCCAGGAGGGCTCCTGACGGCTGACTTTGAAATGTATTCCCTGCTCTCCAGGCGGGCTCCTGACTGCTGACTTTGAAATGCATTCCCTGCTCTCCAGGCGTGCTCCTGATTGCTAAACTTGAAATGTATTCCCTGCTCTCCAGGCGGGCTCCTGACTGCTAATTTAAAATGTATTTCCTGCTCTCCAGGCGGGTTCCTGACTGCTGACTTGAATGTATTCCCTGCTCTCCAGGCGGGCTCTTGACTTCAACAAAATAGACAAAAAACAAAGAAAATCTTCTGCCCCAGTTTGGTGGCTGGGTACAGATGTGAGTGTAAAACTAAATCATATTACCAAGTATTACTAAGAATTTGAAAGCTAGGTCCCATTATCCAGGGGGGTCCTGATAACTCTTAATTAAATGACAATTTTAAATATAAGTTATATCTTCTAAAGGTGTAATTTTTGCTAAATCTTGTTATCTAAGAGGGTCTTTAAACTACTCCCATTATCCAGGAGGGTCCTGAAAATCAAAGGTCAAATTTTATCTTAAGAGTGACAACTTTTATGGCTGAATTATACTACCCTACAGCAGAATTTACGCTAAATGTTGTTATCTAATCGAAATCTTAAAGCTAAGTCCCATTATTCACGAGGGTCCTAAAAAATTCTAATTGAATCCTATCTCGAACATGCAAACTTATAAGCCAACTTATATTCCTTTAGGATGAATTTATGCTAGATTATGTTATTTTTGAACATTTAAACTAGGTCACATTTTCCAGGAGGGTCCTGAAAATTTAAAATCAAACTTGTTTGGCGACTGCCTTTCTCTACGGAAGGTTTCTCCGAAACAATTGGAATTTTCTGCCCCTGTTTCAATCAAAGAACATTTTGTTAGTTTAAAATGGTGGTTAGTTGATGGCATTCGTGCTGAAGATCCTTCTACTGCATTGTTTTGTTTTGACTGTCTTCTCCGTACTGTCCCTGAACCGTCTGACTTTCAAACCCCATGACTTCAAATGACCCGAGTGTTCTATACCCAAATTGTTGTTTCACACCTCTGACCCCTTTAACTGAAACTCTGCATCTCCTATGAAATTACTAATTCATTCTACCGATGGAACTTTTGTCGGCACTTTATCCCACCTTACACCATGCTATTTTTGGTATGCTCTGGCCACACTGTGCTTTGCAATCTTAAAGCTGGTAGTGAACTTTGAAATTCCTTCTTATTTGCTTAAATATAACTGACATTGGGGAACGTCTTAGAGAAATAAACCCGAAAGAAATGAAATGCAATGACTTTCAGAGTTAAAGATAAGAAAATCCAAAACTGGGAGACTATCTGAAAAGGAAAAGAGAAGAGACTTATCTGAGTGGAGCAGCTGGCACCAATGATCATGACATGCAATTTGGATTAATCGGCCCAATCCGCCCAACCAATCAACTTTCAATTGCCATACTTTGTGGCCCCGAAATTTCCATAACCTGATTTCTTCCCCCAAATCCTGACCTTGTTCATCCTGCGGTGCCTTGAAAAGTTTTCACCAGCAGACCTCTTTCATTCGTTCATCTCTCAACTCACTTTTGCCTTACGGTGCCCGTGAGGGTTTTCACCAATAAGACTCTCTCATTTTTAATTCCTCTCAGCTCCCATCGCCTTATGGTGCCCGTAAGAGTTTTCACCAATAAGACTCTCTCATTTTTTATTCTTTCCCTATTTGGACCAAAGTGTTGCCCTTGATATGAATCACCTCTACCTGCTCGACTTGGCATTTCTCGAAGACTGATCGGAAGGTCTTTCTTTGGACCGTAATGTGACTTTTGGATGGGATTAGCAAGAAAGGGTATAAAAGGCTCAAAACCATTCGAATGGGTTCAAAATTACAACTTTCGAAATCAGATTTCTTACAACAACCACAACTTCTGCCCCAGTTTCTTGCTTGGAGACTTTTGGATTTTTATTTTGATGAGACCGAACCGTGAGGTTGCCTATGTATCCTTAGAAGGAATCAGGTCGAACGTAGTTCGTGTCATAGAGATTACTTTGTTGTTGTGATTTTCTTTTTCTCTTTCTTTTCTTTCTCTATTTTGCTTTCTTTTTCTCTTTTTGTTGTTTTTCTTTTTTCTTTTTTTTTTATTTTCATTCTTTTCTTTCTCTTTCTTTTTTTTTCTTTTCTTTTCTTTCCTTTTTTTTTATTTTCATTTTTCTTCTCTCCCTTTTTGTTCTTTTCTTTTCTTCTTTTCCTTTACTTATCTTTCACGTTTGTGTTCCTGATCTTTGCTACTGATTCCGAAAGAGGGGTATGAAAGAAAACAAATAAGGCTCAAGAGGGGTGACAAGGGATAAAGTGTTTAGATAGCAGAACAAAATGCCTTTGTCATTCCAATATTCGACACATGCCAAATACAAACAAGTACAATCAAACAAAGAAATCATACATAGTATCTCTTGACTGCATCAGAATTGATAGCCATTTCCACTCATTTCCTTTCTACATCTATCAAATATAACGCGCCATTGGACAACACTCTAGTTACACAAATGGCCCCTGCCAATTTGGGGCGAACTTTCCTTTTGCTTCAACCTGATAAGGAAGAATGTGTTTCAATACTAACTGACCCACTTCAAACTTCCGTGGACGCACCTTCTTATTGTATGCTCTTGCCATTCTCTGTTGATACAACTGGCCATGACACACTGCTGCCAGTCTCTTTTCATCGATCAAACTTAATTTCTCCAGACGGGTTTTGACCCACTCATCATCATCGATCTCAGCCTCTGCGACAATTAGAAGGGATGGAATTTCCACTTCTGCGAGTATCACTGCTTCGGTGCCATACACCAACAAATAAGGAGTTGCCCCTACTGAAGTACGGACAGTAGTGTGATAACCGAGCAATGCAAACGACAACTTCTCATGCCACTGCCTAGAACCTTCCACCATTTTTCGAAGTATTTTCTTTATATTCTTGTTGGCCGCCTCAACTGCTCCGTTCGCCTTAGGGCGGTACGGGGTAGAATTGCGATGTGTAATCTTGAACTGCTGACATACCTCTTTCATCAGATGACTATTGATATTAGCCCCATTGTCTGTAATGATCACCTTCGGTATCCCAAACCGACAAATGATATTTGAATGCACAAAATCAACCACCGCCTTCTTGGTTACAGCCTTGAATGTTTTAGCCTCTACCCACTTGGTGAAATAATCGATGGCCCCCAGAATAAACCTGTGCCCATTGGATGCTGCTGGCTTGATTGGTCCAATGACATCCATTCCCCAAGCAACAAAAGGCCATGGTGCAGACATTGTATGTAATTCAGATGGTGGAGAATGCATCAAATCTCCATGCACTTGGCACTGATGACATTTTCGCACGAAACTGATACAATCTCACTCCATAGTGAGCCAATAATAACCTGCCCGGAGAATCTTCTTTTCCAGCACATACCCACTCATGTGCGGTCCACAAACCCCGGAGTGTACCTAAGTCATAATAGATGTGGCCTGTATAGCATCTATGCATCTTAGCAATCCCAGATCTGGAGTTCTTTTGTACAATACCCCTCCACTGAAGAAAAATCCACTTGCCAATCGTCGAATTATTCTTTTCTAATCACATGTGGCCTGTACCGGATATACCCCCATCCTGATGTATTCTTTAATATCATGGAACCATGGCTCCCTATCAAGTTCTTCTTCCACCATATTACAGTAAGCATGTTGATCACGGACCTGAATCTGCAAAGGGTCCACATAAGCCTTATCTGGATGATGTAACATTAACGCCAGAGTGTCCAAAGCATTGGCAACTTCATTATGAATCCTTGGGATATGCCTGAATTCTATTGACTGAAACTGTTGACAAAGATCATGCAAACATTGTCTGTACGGTATGAGTTTCAGATCCCATATTTCCCATTCTCCCTGAATCTGGTGCACCAGAAGGTCCGAGTCTCCCAAGACCAAGACTTCCTGGACACCCATATCCACCGCTAACCTCAAACCCAGAATGCATGCCCCGTACTCAGCCATGTTGTTGGTAGTGTAAAAACGAAGTTGGGCCGTAACAAGGTAGTGCTGCCCTATTTCAGAAATAAGTACCGCTCTTATCACCACGCCCTTCATGTTTGCAGCCCCATCAAAGAAAAGTTTCCATCCCGGCTTCTCAACTTGTTCCAACTCATCAATGTGCATCACCTCTTCATCGGGGAAATAGGTTTTCAAAGGTTCATAATCTTCATCAACCGGATTCTCAGCCAAATGGTCCACCAAGGCCTGTGCTTTCATTGCAGTTCGAGTCATATAGATGATGTCAAATTCTGTGAGCAAGATTTGCCACTTTGAGAGCCTCCTTGTGGGCATAGGCTTCTAAAAGATATACTTTAACGGATCCAAACGAGAGATGGGGTAAGTAGTGTAAGATGACAAATAGTGCTTCAACTTCTGTGCCACCCAAGTGAGGGCGCAACACGTTCTCTCAAGATGAGTGTACTTAACCTCGTAAGTTGTGAACTTCTTGCTGAGATAATAAATGGCCTGCTTCTTCCTACCAGTAATGTCATGCTGTCCCAACACACATCCAAATAAATTGTCCAAGACTGTCAAATACAGAATCAAAGGTCTACCTAGTTCTGGTGGGACCAACACATGTGGGTTTGACAAGTACCCCTTTATCTTATCAAAGGCTTCCTGACATTCATCTGTCCACTTGACTGCAACATCTTTCTTTAACAATTTGAAGATACGCTCACACGTTGTCGCGAGCTAGGCAATAAACCGGCTGATGTAATTCAATATTCCCAATAGACCCATCAACTCAGTCTTGTTCTTTGGGGGCGGCAACTCCTGGATAGCTTTGATCTTTGATGGGTCTAATTCGATACCTCGTCGGCTGACTATGAATCCCAACAACTTTCCAGACGGAACACCGAACGCGCATTTTGCAGGATTGAGCTTGAGATTATACCTGTGAAGCCTTTGGAAGAACTTTCTCAAATCTCTCACATGGTCAGACTGCTTTCTAGACTTTACAATCATATCATCCACATAAACCTCGATCTCCCTGTGTATCATGTCGTGGAATATGGTCATCATTGCCCTCATGTAGGTTTCCCCAGCGTTTTTCAAGCCAAATGGCATGACCCGATAGTAGTACGTTCCCCATGGCGTGATGAATGTCGTCTTTTCTGCGTCTTCTTCATCCATTAAGATCTGGTGGTAGCCCGCATAACAATCCACAAAAGAACCAATTTCATGTTTGGCGCAATTATAGATCAATATATGGATGTTCGGCAGTGGGAAATTATCCTTGGGACTTGCCTTGTTGAGGTCTCGATAATCAACACACACCCTGGTTTTGCCATCCTTCTTCGGCATAGGCACTACATTGTCTAACGAAGTGGGATACCGAGTGACCCGAATGACCTTTGCATCGAACTGTTTGGTGACCTCTTCCTTGATTTTCACACTCATATCAGTTTTAAATTTCCTTAGCTTCTGCTTGACAGGGGGGAATGCTGGATTAGTGGGCAATTTGTGAACCACCAAACCAGTGCTTAGACCTGGCATGTCATCATAGGACCATGCAAAAACATCTTTATACTCGAACAGTGTTTTAATTATCTCCTCTCTAAGTTGTGGTCCCCTAAATTATCAAGATGGACACTTATTTTAGTTTCCCGGACATTATCTTGGTCCCCTAAATTGATTGCTTCTGTATCACTCAGGTTAGGCTTGGGTTTTTCTTCAAAATGACTTAATTCTTTACTAATCTCTTCAAAGGCTTCATCCTCATCATATTCCGATTCAACATCACACTCTATTTCTTGAATTACTATTTCAGAATTAGATTGGCTTTTAATACTGGGCCGGAGATTCTACATGCATGTCATATCTTGAAGCCGGCATAAAAAGAACAGTACAAGGAAAAAGGAAAGAAAAAATAAAACTATCAGGAAGAAAGGAAAAGAGAAATTGCATTTCATTGAAATTAAAGACAATGAGGTTTATACATCCAAACGAACGGAACATAGAATCTGAATTACAACCCTAGAATAATCCAGATAAATTGAAAGAAAATCAAAACAAACTACCAAAACTCCCTCCTGGTGGAGAGAGGAGTAGCTTCCCAATTGTTAATCTTTGCACCGGGCCCAACAAACTACACATCCGCCTTGCTAGAACCCTCTCCAGCTTCCAACACGTTCACATCTGCGAATATCCTCTCGAACCTTTCCATCAAATTCATCCACATCAACCACTAAAATGGGAACCGCCGTCACTGGGCGCTTTCTGGTACTAGGCCTGATAAAGACCGGGAAAGACGCGGGACTGGCTTTGGAAGGGCCCATGCTTTCTGTTTCATTTTTCTAGCTCTCCTCACGTCTACGACTGTGGGCTTGAACCCCAGACCAAATGTATCCAAGTTTTTAGGAAGAGAAACCGGTTGTACGATACCTTGCAGAGATGCGCCCAAACCTTTGCCCGGTATAAAACCATTTTCAATATTTCAACGGCTACCATGACTAATGCAACAGCTACCCTTGGAGTCGGCACGCACTTTCCTTCAGGAACTTTCTCTACCGCTACCATGTCAAAAACCTGATAAACCCATGACCCCTTGTCGTCTTCAAACTCTATGAATGGAACAATGGAATCACTGGGAACACACAAATTGTCTTCGCCATGCACAACAATTTCCTGTCTATCCCATTCAAACTTAACCATTTGGTGCAGAGTAGACGGGACCACTTTGGCAGCATGAATCCAAGGTCGACCTAACAACAGATTGTAAGAAACAATCACATCGAGCACCTGGAATTCCATATTAAATTCAACTGGCCCTATTGTAAGCTCGAGCACTATGTCCCCAACTGAATCTTTTCCTCCCCCGTCGAATCCCTGAACGCAGATACTATTCTTGTGAATTCTTTCATCATCCACCTTTAACTTGTTCAGAGTGAAAAGAGGGCAAATATTTGCACTGGAACCATTGTCAACAAGTACCTGAGTAACCACGGAATCTTCACATTTCACCGTTAGATAGAGGGCTCTATTATGCTCGGTACCCTCCATGGGCAACTCATCATCAGAAAAAGTGACTCTGTTTACCTCAAATATCTTGTTAGCTATCTTTTCCAAGTGGTTTACTGAGATTTTGTCAGGAACGTGGGCTTCGTTCAAGATTTTCATCAAAGCCCGACAGTGTTCGTCTGAATGGATCAATAATGACAAGATCGAGATCTGAGCTGGTGTCTTCCTTAACTGCTCCACAATGGAATAGTCTTGTACTTTCATCTTTCTCAGTAATTCTTATGCTTCTTCTTCGGTCACTGCTTTCTTCACGAACACTGGATTATCGTTTGAGGTCTTAGCTTTTCTCAACTCTTCGGGGGCAAAGCATCTCCCCGATCGAGTCAAACCATGAGTCTCACACACTTCTTCTTTAACCTTTTTCCCTTTGTAAGTCACTTTCACTCGTTCATAATTCCATGGGACTGCCTTGTTGTTGACTATTGGTAATTGAGTTACCTATTTTATAACGACAGGATCTGTGGGGGCGCCCTTCACAATTACCACAGGCTTGTTCGTCACTCCTGGCACAACCACTTTTGCTCTTTCATGTTTTCCTACAACGTCACTTGAGGACCCCTTCTTGACCTCCACAGATGGTTCATTATTTTCCCCGTTCAACTTGATCACAGACTTCTCATTTGTTGAATTTTCAAACGGCTTGGCTTCACTAGCCCGAATCATCATGATGGTTTGCGATGGCTTCTTAGGCTCCCCTCCTTTATGCACTATCTCAATCATATTAGTCTCATGATGGGCTGGCAACGGGTTCTGGTTGATGTTGGGTGCCTCTGGGGTTTGGACATCAATCCGATTAGTATCAATGAGCTCTTGAATAGCTGTTTTTAACTTCCAGCATTTCTCTGAGTCGTGACACGGGGTCCCTGAACAATACTCACAACTTACCGAGTGGTCAAGATTTCTGGGAGGGGGATTCGGCAGTTTGGCCTCGATCAGATTCAACATACCCAACTGTCTCAGTCGGTGAAATAGACTAGCATATGATTCTCCCAAAGGAGTGAAGGTCTTCTATTTCTGCAACCTCTCATTATTAAAGGCTTGATTTGACCAGAAACCTGTCCCAAGGGGATTTCTATAGGTTTTTGGGGGTGGATGGGCATTTTGTGGAGCTAGGTATGGACTTTGTGGAGCCGGCACACGCCATTATGCGTGAGCGGGAGGTTGGGTATAGGTTTGTGCATGATGGACGGAACAATGGGGATCGGGCGGTGGGTAGTAGTGTTGTGGTGGACTATATAGAGTGTGGGGGTAAGTTTGGTGGTAGGGTCGAAGCGGGTTGTAGTAACGTGGAATGTTCCTGAATCTAACCTAAGCTCTCGACTCAATTGTAGCAACATTCCCTTTCTTCTTCTTCCCGAGTACCCCTCCATTACCGTTTTGAATGGCCTGGGTGGTCACCTTGATTGCTGAATAACTCATGATCTTGTTGGACTTGAGTCCTTCCTCAACCATGCCTCCCATTTTTACAACTTCATTAAAGGACTTACCTACTGCTGACACCAAGTGACCAAAATAAGTGGGTTCCAAAGCCTGCAAGAAATAATCAACCATCTCACTTTCTTTCATCGGAGGGTCAACCCCCGCTGCTTGCTCTCTCCAACGGAATCCATATTCCCTGAAGCTCTCACCGGGCTTCTTCTCAATCTTTGTCAACGACAGACGGTCTGGGATAATTTCGAGGTTGTACTGAAAATGGCAGGCAAAGGCTTGGGCCAAATCGTCCCATGTGTACCACCTGTTGTGATCTTGTCTGGTATACCATTCTAAGGCCGATCCACTCAGACTTTTGCTGAAATATGTCATCAGCAATTCATCTCTTCCACCTTCTCCTCTCATCTTGCTACAAAATCCTCTTAAGTGTGCTACTGGGTCATCATGCCCATCGTACAGATCAAACTTGGGCATTTTGAACCCCTCTGGCAACTGAACATCTGGGAACAGACATAAGTCCTTATAGGCCACACTTACTTGACCTCCCAACCCCCTCATATCTCGGAATGACTATTCTAAGCTTTTGACCTTTCTGATCTTCTCTTCATGCTCGGGATTTTTGGGCGGCTTCTCGGTCTCTGCCTAGAGATCAAGATGAGGGGTGCAAGAATATGGTTCTGGAACTTTAAAGGTGGGTTCAAGGGGATAGTACTGGTTGTCGTGAGTTTGGAACAGGGGTTCACTGGAAGATCGGTGTAATGTAGCAGGTGGAGGTGCCACAAAAACATGTGTAATTAGTGGGGGAGGGTATGGAACTTGTTTGGGTGGTGGAGCTTGAGAAGTATGAGAAGTGGCGCCATGGCATTATTGGTAGAGGGGAAAGGCTGGAGATGAATTCACAGTGGGAGGCTCCGGAGGTTGGGCTGATGGTGGGATATAAGCAGGGTTGGTGGGATAAACCGATGGTGGATGCCCCTTGGCCCAGGCTTGGTACATTTCAGTCATCTGCTGTTTTAACTTATACATCTCTTCCCTCATTGCATTAACATCTAGTTCTTCCACCTCTTTTGACGGGTCAACAATACTTGTCTCCGGTACTTGGTTGGCCATATTCAGCCTGTCTTTTGATCGGGTGTTGTACGAGTGAGTTGCCAAAATGCCAATCAACTAACCACCTGCCTGGACTTAATACATCAAACAACAACCTTGTTAGCGATTAGGCTTTAACAGATTGGCAACCGCACATTGTGCATGAATGCACCTAAAAGATTAACCATCTCTATTATGTATTTGATCGGTTGCATGCGTCATCCCGGCCTTTTCTTACTTTTAATTGAAAACTTCCCCCTTTTTCTTTCTTTTTCGTTTCCTTCCTTTCACTCTTGCCTCTGTTCTCTCTTTGTTTTTATTCTCTCTTGATTTCTTATTTTCTCTCTTTTCTTTCTTGTTTTTCCGCTCTTTTCTTTTGGTTATGGTCGAATCCTATGGAGACTGCCTACGTATCATGACCCCGCATGAATCAGACCAAGCGTAGTTCTTGGAGATAAGTGCGAAATAAAACATTTTTGGGATTTTCAGTTTTCATAAAAAAAACAAATATCAAAACTAACAAATTCCAAAAAACTAACAGATTTTGATGCAAAGATGAAATACAGACTCCGAAAATAGACTATCATACTCCAACAAAGAAAATACAGACTCGAAAACAATTTTACGGACTCTAGAAGAAAGAAAATACAAACTCAACATGACTGACAGACGCTAACAAAAAAGGAAATACAGACTCAAACGGAAAAATCATGAATACATCAATGCTCCTGGTACCCGCGGGACATCATTCGGTCTTGCCGCGGGCCTATATGCAAGCTCTCTTTGAAGTCGATCCAAGCCGTTCATTATCCGTTTAACAAATGTCATTATTGCTGCAAAGAAGGTAGTGTGAGTCATATCTTCACAAATCTGGCACTTCATAACGGTGTAGTCGGCGATGCTTCTAATTCTGTCTCTTATGGCACCTTTTTCTTGTAACAAACGCCCAATCTGCTGGGCCTTGGCTTCCAAAGTTTGCTCAGCCGCATGATTTTGCTCCTCAAGTTGTTGCAAATCTATTTCTAATTGTGTCAATGCTGTATAACAATGTTCCCTTTCAACCTTGAAGTCTTTTGCCTGTTTGATCATTTTGTTTTCCGTGGCGATGACCCTTTTCTTTAACCATGTGACCTCATCATCGTACTTTTCTTTCAACTGCTTAAATAGGCGTGCTCGTTCATCTGCGTTTTTAGCCAATTGCTTTCGAGCCTTGGCTAGTTTGCTTTCTGCTTTGTTCAAATCAAAACTATAGTCATTTACTTTCTACCTTAGGTTAGCTATGAGTTTTTCATCTCTGTCACTTCGGGCTGGATTTTTTGCAGCTGTTTTCATTTTCTGAATTTGGGCTCGAAGGGCCTCATTTTATTTGGATAGCTTTTTCTTTTCTCCTTCATCCGCCGCGACTTGCAAGCTATTCTCGAATTGAAGTTCTCTGACTTGCTTTCCAGTTTGCTTATGTTAGCCTTGTACTCGTTTTCTTTGGTCAGTCAGTCCCATTGCACTTGTACTCCGTCGGTGAATTGTTGGACATGGAGTTCTTTTGCGGGCCTTTCGAGCTCATGTTGAACTCGGGATCTTTTACCATACCAGGAAGTATAATTAGGCTCTACCGCGCCTCTGGATAGATCTCGCACTTGAGTATTAGGCCCTAAGAATCTGCACTGATGCCAAACCTGACGCACTTTTCCTTCTGGAAAGGCAACTTTTGGCTCTAACTCAATGACTTGCTGACTCAAATCTTCATTATGAGGGATGGTCTAGTATCGGCCTAACTAACGTAGGACTCTGTGCGGAGCATAAGGCTGGATACTCCGAAGACCCATCAACAGCAAAAAATACACCTCAGCCGACATATAGATTACTTCGTCGACCGAGAGCCAACCGAATGTCCATTCGATCTTATTTGCGGTCAAAGATCTCAAATGAGCATGCCATGCTTCCGTACCATCTGGAAACTCATAACCCTCTACTCGTTTTTCATGTTTTTCAATGCACTCGAGGCCAGTCATACCGCAATTCAAGTATCCGGGACGGTGGCAAAGGTGTTCCTCCATCCATATTTGTAACAGCATATTGCACCCTTCAAAGAATTTTGCTCCTTCTCGACAGAGAGTGAGAGATTTGTAAATTTCTGCCAAGATCAGCGACACTATAGTCCCATTCGCCTTTTTCATCGTAAAGTCGGCTATCCCTACTAGCCCCATCTCTATGTTCCCGTCTTTTCTCGGGCAAACCAAAATACCCAGGAACGCCACTATGAAAGCTAATCCTCTCCGAGATTCCCACTTATCTTGATTTTCAACATGAGTAAGACCGGTATCTAGCATTTTGAAGCCACGGGGATTCCCGTAATGTCGATACAGAAAGTAGAAGGTACAAAATCCTTTGGCCAAAGTTCCGTCTCGGATGTTTCGACTGATGCTTAACAAGTCCAAAAATTTGTGAGGGGTCACTATTCTTGGTGCTACCGGGTATTGACTTCTAAGATTCCCCTCGAAACCGGCATAGCCTGCTATCTCTTCCAGTGTAGGAGTTAACTCGAAATCCGCAAAGTGGAACACATTATGTGTTGGGTCCCAAAATGGTATCAAGGCCTCAATCACGTCTTTTCTGGGCTTAACCTTCAAGAACCCAATAAGACTGCCCAATGCTCTTATCACAACTTTTCTGTTGTCGCCTCCCAAATCATGCCACCACATATGTAGCTCCAAAGGGATCTCTTCACAGACTGAGAAAGGTTCATTTTGATTTGTGCTCATTCTGCACATTTATTAAGGTGATTTTAATTGAAAGAAAACCATGACTCATTTTGACTTAAGAGAAATGACCATTTTTCAAAATTTTCACAAAACATCCGACCTTGCCAACGTGGCCTTTCAGAACTTCGAAAACTAAGATTTTACGGTTGTGTCGGCTAACCAGCCAAAACCTTTAAAAGTGACCAAGAGTGGTTGTTCTTGCAAAAACAGCCTTCCGGCACCCTTTTTAGGGACATTCGGCTATTTCTGACAAGAATGGCTTCACCCTAATTATTTTCAAATTAAAGTAAATTTTTTGGGCTTTTGGGCTATTTTTGCAAAAAGGGAAGTTGGACCCCGATGGGGGTTGCTTACGTATCTCACACCCTGTGAGAATCAAACTGGCGTAGTTCGGGCGAATAAAACAAACTATTTTTGAAAACAAGACTCTTTTTTTTTTATTATTTCATTGGAAAATAAAACTATTTTTTGAAAACAAAAACTTTTTTTCTTTTTTTCTCAAAAATTCGGCAGAGTTACGACACTATTTGGACATTGGTTTTTTTCAGAACAGGCGATTAACTCTCATACTGCTATTTCACTTTCCTCAACTTTTTCTAATATTCATAAGCCGGTCAGTATGCAAGTCTGCAGCAAATAAATGCACAAATAGCAAGTAGGATGTATCAGGGTGGTCTTTATGTTTCGGGTGCACCTGTCCTAGACAGACCTAACCCATGTGTTGAGTCTCCAAAGTCAAAATGCACATGATGCAAACAAACGTCCCTACTAGGGATACGGCATGAGGTATTGTTATACTATGTTTAAACCTGGGTTTATTTGTTCTATACATGGCTTACCTGAGCGGACAGCTCGAGCCGAGGGGGGGCAACGTACCAGGAATACAGAAGCTTCATCGACTTTGCAACTTGTCTGAACCTCGTTCTAAATTTGGAATATGACTCTAACAGAAAAGAAGTCACACGAAGTGCACATTTCTTCATGATTTAGAAGACTCGGAGAGAAGAGGGGATTTCGCAATAGTTTATATACAGTTCACGGAATATCCAAGTAGTAAAAGCAATCAATTAGCACATTAGGCTCAAATCATTTAACAAAATCAAATAATGGATAAAGCCAACTATAACAATTATTCTAAGCTCGAATTCTTAAACCCTGAACCAGAGATTCTTGGTTCAATGTCCCCAGCAGAGTTGCCAGAGCTGTCACACCTCCTTTTTTACTACACCCCCCTCCCCCGTAAAGGGTATAAGGGAGTTTTTCAATTAAAGGACAATCGAAACGGGATTTACATTAAGAAATTCAGAGTCTCCACTTGGGAGATATATGGTGTTCCAAGTCACCGGTTGAATCCCGAATCGAGGAAAAAATATGACTCTATTTAATAGTCCGCAAACCAGAAATCCGAGTAAGAAATTCTGTTAACCCGGGAGAAGGTGTTTAGCATTCCCGAGTTCCGTGGTTCTAGCACGGTCTCTCAACTGTTATATTCAGCTTAATTATCTGATTTTAAACAATTATGAACCTATGTGCAAATTTTAACTTTTAACCGCTTTTGATCCATTTTTGAAGTAGATTGAACGTCGTTTAAAACATGTCTTTGGATTGCGCCACATGAAATGTACGCGCAATCCGGAACACATTTTCTTGATTTGGGTCACATGAAATGTGCACCCGGGTTTAAGAAGGTAAAATTATTAAATAACGCGCCTAAAAGCAACTAACGCGTTGTTAACTTCGCGAGGGCCATGAAAATTTGCTAAATGGCACGCCTTGAATTCTAAGGATTTTTAAAGGAATAATTAAATAAGGGTCACGCATTTTGAGATTTTATTTGAGCGCAGAACACCTCAATTTATTCTAATTTAAAGGTTTCTCACTAATTCATGAGGACCATAAACTACTTGTACTATAATATGGCATATCTCCAATATTAAAGAAACGACAAATTAATTAAAAGGGCTACTAAAATTGTTATTACTCGATATTAATGGACACGGGTTCTTCTGCGGGCCAAACTAAGAGAATACATTTTATAAATGCAAGAGGCTAACAGTATGAAATCCAAACTTGGGCCCAGCGTGGGGCCTAATGGCTCATAGACGTAGGACATGTTCTGAATTACCAATTGGTTTCAGTCCAAGACTGACTCAAAGGAGAGTCAAAACTTAGACAAGGGCAGCTTCAACCAATGACGAGGTCCCTAGTTCGAGTCCACACATCAACATGGAAGCCAGTCCTTTATATTCATTTTTAAACTATTAAACCAAAGTCAATTCTGAATCACACTATCTCGTGTCAGACCCATTGAAATTTTTTGAGAAAAGCAATTGTGAAGTCTGATGAAATAACGTGAATACCTAACAATCACCTGAACAGGAAAAGCAACTGGAAAAGCAGTTGAATATAAACCTTACTCAAACTTCACACTGAATATAGCTATACATGCTTAATTTTATTACACATTTAGTCATATAATAACCATCCAAATCAGCTTAGAACAATGACATTTGCAAACCAGAACACCTATTTCACTCTCAACTGCTCTCAAACAAAACTGGACCGACCACTGAAATGAAACTTAATGATTTCCATCTTTAAATACATGTTCAATCTTAATTGTAGCAACCTTGTGACTAACAAGACATTCAAAAATCTACGCAATAATATGCATGGATCTCAAGCTGACGATAACCTCTAACAACAGCAGAACTTTGACATTAAACAAATGGAAATCAACAAATACTACATATAGTCACATTGCAGATTTACAATAAAAACTTCAAAACAGCCTGAGAAAACAACATGTTGAGATAAGACTCGACAAAGCAAACTAAAAAAATCTAAGGGAAGATGATGTCTGGTAAAGGAAAGCACAATTATTCATTTCTCTTCAGCAAAGACATCCCATAAACCATTCTTTACATATTAGGGATTCAGGGCTAAGTACCTGGGAAATAAGAGGAAAACAAGAGCAGGTGAGTTTCAGTAGATGATCGAAGCAGCAGCAGCAGCAGCACAGTAGGACTCAACAAATACAGTCCATTTCAGCCACAAAAATGATGGGAAACAGTCCAGATCTATTCTCAATCAAATAGTAATCGAAGCTGACCTCAACCAGGCTTTTGACAAACCAAATGCAAAGCATTCTACTCTAGATGAACCAGAAATTTGTTTCAAAATATCAAAACTTCCCAAATTCAAAGCAAAATCAATGAAACAGTAGTTTTATCTCTTTTTTTAGTCGTTTCTCTGTTTTCTGTATTTTTAAGCTCTTCCAAATCTGAATTGAGCTGCAAGTAACTATGCCTTTATAGGCAAGTCACTAGGGCAGCTTTAAAATATTCAAAATTGCACTTAAAACCTTCTGAAATTTTCATTTTAGCTTAGAAATCCCTAGTGTAAACCTCAGAATTTCAAAATAGCCCCCCACCCCAGCTTCTAGGAAGCTTCCTAGTTCAGTTATACAAGATTCTCAAGCCTAAACTACCCAAATTACCCTTAACAGCCCTGTTAATTACCCCTGGGCTAGGCAGGCAAATGGGTCAAGTTGTCCCAATTCGGTGGGTCTATTGAAAACTCGTTTCAACTCTCTATTGGGCTTTTAATCTTCCAATTCAGATCAGGAGATAGCCCATAAAACTCTCGAGTAATTACTTATAGAGTTTTCTTAAAAAAGAAAAATTGAAAAGGGACTCAGGCCCAAACAGAAATAGAAATCCCACTCTTTTAGACTTGGCACCAAAACAAAATAATACTTAAACACATTTCAAATTGTCATGCAAATGGACGGTGTGAAGGAAAACAAAAGAAAAAGAAAAATAATGGGGCACAAAATCAGAAACTGAAAGAAAGAGCTAGAAGAAGAATGAGAAGAAAACAAAAGAACGGAAATTAAATAATCAAGGTGAAGGAAAAGGAAATTACCCATGCCAAACGGACCAACTCTTGAGAACGAACCTGGCCTTCAATTTTTGGCCGACATGAACCCTAACCGTGTGTTTTCAAACGAACACACACTAATATGGTTAATTTCGACCTTTAATACAGAAGCTCGCAAATTTGGGTGCTGGAAATTTAGGGTTCACACTCTGATCTAATATTCGAGAAGATTTAGGGAGATCCGAAGGAAACTAGTTTGAGATTTGGAAAGAGAAGAGTGCGATGGTTGTTTGGTGTTAATTTGGGTGGGATCGGAGTAGGCGCCGCCGGGCTTGGAGCGGTGGAAAAAGGGGGCGGCGGGCTAGGGTTCTTGATGAGAGTCTCTAGAGGGGGGGTTGAACGACATGAAATGAGGGGGGTAGGGTAGCGTTTGGACATATAAATATCCTTACCTCCCCAGTTCCGATCCGTCCGATCAGATCAATTCAACAGCTCAGATCAACCCAGCGAAACGACGTTGTTTGGGTTTTGAGTAGGACAGACCGGGTTTTGCTAGTCTAGGCCTGGGTTAAACGAGTATTTTAGGTTGGAAAATCAAATTTGGCCCAAAAATCTGATCTCATTTTTTTGTTTTTCTTGTTTTCTTTTTTTCAATTTTTCCTTTAATTTCTTTTAAATAAAATTAAAATTAAAAATAAAACCTAAATTAATTCCTAATCAAATTATCTTATCAAATTGAATTAATTAATTCTAAATAATAATTACCACCACTAATTGAATACCAAATTAACGAAAAGCTACCAAAAATCGAAACTAGAATTAAAAATGCAAAAATAACTTACTTTTTTGTGATTTTTCCATTTTTATAAAATATTTAATTAATAATTAATTTTTAAGAAAATGCAAAGTTAAACTCTAAATGCAAATGTAACATATTTTTGTATTTTTCATTAACTAAAATACACACACAAAATGCAAACAAATAACAGAACATGTCACGAAAATCCACAAAATTGCGAACACTGAAAGAAATTATTTTGCTTTGAATTTATGGGAGTAATTCATATAGGGCAAAAATCATGTGCTTACACATAATAATTTAATTCACCTATGGGGTTAATTCCCTCTTACAAGGTTAGAAAGGAGACTTACCTCGCCCGAAGTTTTATAACTGGCTCCCAAGACATTTAATCAACTCAACTCAATGCTCAACGCTCCCAAAACTAGTCAATAAATGAGAAAATCCATAAATATATGCTCTAATACTCACAACAATTCAATTTAAACAATTTCCTAATTCCGCTCGAAAAGTTGACAAAATCGCCCTCGGGCCCAGATTCCAAAATGTTTAGATGATAAAGTTTACCCATAACCTAACGAACTCAAATATATAATTTATTCTCAATTCCATGCCCAAAATTGTGGTCAAAGTCCAAAAATACCAAATTACAAAACCCCAAATTTCCACTAATTTCCATGTTAAAATCTATACATAATCAATGTATTTAACTCATAAGAGGTGGGGATAACTTACCTTGCCATTGATGATGAAAACCCCCTCTTGGAACCCACCAAGAATCGCCCAAGCAAAGAGAAAAATGAAAGAAAATGGCCAAATCCTATTTTTAAAACAACTCACAGCCCAGCACTACCCTTCTTCGCGAACGCGACAATACCCTCGCATTCGCGAAGCACAACCTGCTTCAGCCCCAAATTCCTTCTTCGCATTCGCGGCCTGATGCTCGCATTCGCAAAGGCCAGATACCCAGACCCTTTGCATTCGCATTCCAGGCCTCGCGTTCATGTAGGCCAATGACCTCAAGCCCAACTTCCCTCCTTCCTTCTATGCGTTTGCGATTGACCATTCACGTTTGCGTAGTCAACTCAACCAACCCCTTCGTGTTCGCGACCTCCACTTCGCGTTCGCGAAGGCCAAATCCTGCAAGATCCAACCTTCCTCTTCGAGAACGCAGAACTCCCATTGCGTTCGTGAAGAAGGAAATCAGATACAGCACACCGGCAACAACTTTCCATCCAAATTCGATCCGAAACCACCCCGAAACACACCTGAGGCCCCCGGGATCCCGTCCAATCATACAATCCAGCCCCATAACATCACCCGGACTTGCTCGAGGCCTCAAATCACATCAAGCAATGCTAAAACCATGAATCGCACTCCAATTAAAGCTTAATAAACTTTAAAATTTTCAACTTCTACATTTGATGCCGAGACCAATCAAATCACGTCCGATTGACCTCAAATTTTGCACACAAGTCATATTTGACATTACGGACCTACTCCAACCTCCGAAATCAGAATTCGACCCCGATATAAAAAAGTCCACCTCCTGTCAAACTTCTCAAAACCTTCAAATTTCTAACAATAGCCAAATGACTCCAAAACGACCTACAGACCTCTGAATCCACTTCTGGACGCGCCCCCAATACCGGGATTACCATATAGAGCTATTCCCAGGCTTAGAATCCCAAACAGACATCAATAACACTGAAATGCACTTCAATCCAAATTTATGAAATTCTTCCAAAAATGCTAACTTCCATAATAGGCGCCGAAACGCTCTTGGGTCATCCAAGACCTGATCTGGACATACACCCAAGTCCAAAATCATCATACGAACTTGTTGGAACCTTCAAATCCTGATTCATTTACTTAACAATCAAACCATAGTCAATTCTTTCACCCTAAAGCTTCCGAAATGAGAATTTTCTTTCTAAATCAAATTCGAACTTCCCAAAATTCAATTCCAACCATGCGTACAAGTCATAATACTTGAAGTGAAGTTTCTCACAGTCTCAAACCACTGAATGACACACTGGAGCTCAAAACGACCAATCAGATCATTATATTCTCTCCCACTTAAACATACGTTCGTCCTCGAACGTACTGAGAATCACGTTGTAGTAGTCTAAAATTACTGTTTAACACCTCGTGCACCTAACCGTGCTACCACAACTCAGTTGAGCACATTAGCTCAATCAAATCTGAAGATATCCTCTTTCATTTAGGAAAATAAGTCTTAGAGCCCAGTTCCAACATCCAGAATTCTCTGTCAGGCTTGCTTCCAACATATGAATGTCGTATCAATCACTACACGTTGTACCAGAATATGACTGCACAAACTTTTTGAACTCACACCATGCAGCACATCATTCACAAGACCATAATAACACTCTCTGATAATAACACCCGACATTTCCCGAATCTGATGCTCACAATGCACCCTATGACATATATAAGTCCTGTTCCAACTCTCGCAATGCTGCCAAGACGAAAGAGATATGTAGAAATTCATAACCAATTGTCGAGTCAACAAATCATTACTCTATACTCTTGACAAGGACCACCACCTCATGTTGAACCAAACAATGGTATTTACTTTTTGATATACTTCGCATAATCCGATGGACTGACCCTGGATCCAATACTCTCGTCTCACCCAGTACGAACTGCTCAAGCAATAAGCCACCCCATACATGACCAAAAGTCTCATATGATGCCACAACGTGCCAATAATCTACAAACTTGAACATGATACATAAGAAAATCGAACGCTGGAAGGGACAACTCAACTCACGCAACTGATATGAACTCTCTTCAGAAAATGGGAAGCAAAACACATAAAAATATAATATAGGGGATTGTACTCAACATCACACTGTTGCAGCGTGCAACCCGATCCAAACAACATACCCGTGGTGGCGTGTCACCCGATCCACACATAAAATTTACCTAAGGAGATACTTACCGAGCTAAATTCCTCATTACTACAAAATTGCCGAATATCGGTCACCAGCATGCTAAGTGCATAATACCATCCCTGGGGAGACAGATAGTGCCATACACTACAAAACTCAAGCACAACTAAAGTGCGATATATGATATGAATCTCGAGAGTCATCCTACTCATATAACACAATCGCTACGCGGAACCTCAACACCTAGGAAAATTATCAAGCTGTCTCACAACTCATACGGCATAATATAGTATTACATGAAATAGCCAATGACGAAATAACATCTAACGTTCGAATACTCCTCCACAAGGAGCGTTATGCTGAAATGAACACACTCAGCCTGATACAGAGCCCATACTCATTTTTAAATCCACCCATCGACATCAAGCCGATTTTGATCGCACTGTACTAGGCTAATAACCTTTCAAGGATCCATAATAACTCCTTTTACTCACAAGAACGACCCTCATATCCGGAGCAAACCTCCACAGTCCACAACGCAATAAACCAAGTGCCCTTCAGTCACAAATTCTCAAATTAGGGATATTACTACAATCTTCATACTTGGTTTAAATTTTTAATCAATCAAGTGACTACATGTCACACTTATACAGTCTTCCCATGAGATACGCTCCCACGACCTTCCGCACCAGGTAACCAGTCTGCACATCCTCACCACCGGTCATACAATGATGTAAAGCAAATCAAGAATCCATAACCAGGATGCAAAGCCTCTTTTACAAAACACCAATCTCAGGTGACGCTGAAGACAATACCAGTTTACTCTAAACATTCAAATCCCTTTCCTGCTCATCCGAGCATGGGACATCCTTGTCAACACCAAACCGCTACCTTGATTCTCACTTTCGAATTCCATACCTCTCACTGAACCTAACATGCCAATATGTGATAGTATAAGAATCTCATCATGATTCCTGAACCACTAATATGGTAAACACTTCATCACATAGAAACTTTTTACTTAACTCATTCCAAGAGAACCATAGGAACACGCTAGTGAATTCTCATAACCGTAGAACATCCAAATCCTCAAGTAGTGGTCTAAACCATCATAACCCTTCCGGGATCCGCCTATACATAATGTCACACCTCCTTTTTCCTACACCCGAAGGTATATAAGGGAGTTTTTCCAATTAAAGTGACATTATTCGAAATGAGATTCGTTTATTTAAAGATTCAGAGTCGCCACTTGGGATAATTTATGGTGTCCCAAGTCACCGGTTCGAATCCCAAATCGAGGAAAAGATTGACTCTGTATTGTAGTCTGCGAACCAGAAATCCGGGTAAGGAATTCTGTTAACCCGGGAGAAGGTGTTAGGCACTCCCGAATTCCGTGGTTCTAGCACGGTCGCTTAACCATTTATACTTGGCTTAAATTATTTAATTATGTGTTTAGAAACTACATACATTTTTACCTTTACCGCTTTTAATTACGTGATTTACTCGTACTTAAAGAATTATCGAGTTACGCATACGTATACTTGTGTGGTTTGGCGTGTCAAGAGTCATGTCACGCGCACGTGTACACAATTCACAACACTTAATTAATTTAAGAAAAAAAACTTAGTCAAAGTCGCGCGGACGCGAACCTTAATTTATTTTTGAAAATTCGTAATTATGTCACGCGAACATGTCCACAATCACAATAATATTTTAAACGGCCCTAAAGGTTTCTCTAGGAATATTTATTATTTTACCTCTACATTATGAAATTAACACAAGAGCCATTTGTTACTAAGTGTCTAACTATGGCTTTCCTCAAATTTCCATTTTTTAAGACCCTAATTATTTAACACTAAAGTACTTGAGAAGTCCCTTCCAAACAACAAGGCTTTATTAAACCATTTTATTAGCGGAAGGGCCTGAATATTTTGGCAACGCCGGCTGCAAGCAAGGACTTCAGGATCGAATCCCTGAAGCCATACCTACCAGTGATCTCTCATAATTTTTTTAACCGTTGAGGAGGGGAGAAAAACTAGTCGGGCATGAATAAGAACTTTATATATATCAATCAACAATAATCCCCTTTTAAACAAAGGCATAAACTATATGGAAACATCAATTGGTTACAGTTAAGACCAGTCAATCTATACATACATAGCCAAAATTTCAGCAGAAGCTATTGTTGTATACAATCTATACCTTGAGCACAGTTGGACAACTTAACACATGAATCATAACAAGAAAACAAAAGTATAAACAGCAGAAGCTAATAGAATTTAACATTCAAACAAGACTCTTATTCAAATTCCAATTCGAACATCCAAATCTGTATACAAATTCAATCTGGTTCCAACTTGTGGCACTTCATTTGTTAGCAAAGGGTATGAAGGAATACCTGGAAATGAAAGTCAAAAGGGGGTGAGATCAGAAGTAAAAACAACAGCAATCACCAGCAGCAACAAAACAGTCCCAGTTATAATCCAGCTATTAACCCCAGAGAGTTCAATGAAACAGTATATGGAAGATGGTTTCAGCCAATTCGAAATTGAAAGCCAGAAAATAAAAATCAATGAAACAGTAAATTCCAGTTTTTTCCCCAGTATTTTTAGAATGTTTTCTTGTCTCCCTCTCTCAGAATCTCTTCCAAGTTTTCTTAGCTCTCTGCCCCTGTATATCCAGTGTATCCAGAGTGTATATTGAGTGTATACCGCTCTCTCCGCCCCCCTCTTTTTTTTCTTCTCTAATCTGATTTTCAGCTCCCTTAAATGGGCATTCAATTAGTACATTTTCCACTAATAATTTAACTTTTTATTTCTTTAATCATCCACTTAATTGTCCGCTCAATTAGTGCTTTAGTTAATTTGATAATGCAAATACTACCCTACCACTATTAGGAGATTCTCAATTAGTAAATTGGCCCAACCAGATTTTCCTCTTCTTATTCTCAATGGGTTTGGCTGAGTTTTGGTTTTGGGCCTGGCTAAATTGGCCCAACCAGATTTTCCTCTTCTTATTCTCTTTTCCTTTTCAATTTTCTTTTCCTTTTTCTTTTCAACAATTAAAACTAAAATCCTAATTAATTATAAAACACCAAATTAACTTTAAAATACTAATTAATTCTAACTAATAATTATCACAAATAATTAAATGCCAAATTAAAAGAAAATCACACAATTTGACTAAAATTACAAAAATATGTTATTTTTTTTTTTGAATTTTCATTTTTGTAAAACATCTAATTATTAATTAATTACTAAAAATGTAAAAATCAAATCTCAAATGAAAATGCTATATTTTTGTATTTTTAATGCATTAATAAAATTAAACATGCACACAAATATATGCGAACAATCAGGGAAATCACACAATAATTCCTAAAAATAACACATAATTAAAGAAAATACCTAATTTTGGGAATTCTTTTGGAGTAATTCGTATGAGGCAAAAATCGCGTGCTCACAGCTGCCCCTCTTTGTCCGGAAACATGAAGAGTTTTCGTGCAAAGATAAAGTGAGCAGATACGAGCGATTTTTGGTTGTTTGAATACTCCGTGAGGAAGCATTTTTGAAAGATTTGACCGAACCTCTGCTTCAAAGGTTTCCTACATATCCTTGGCTATAAAGGAATCAGGTCAATGTGGTTCGGGAAGTTTTGGTAGCTGGGACTACCATGAAGCTGCGGTTTTGTTGTTACTGCTGCTGTTGCTGCTGATACTGCCTACTGACCTCCTTATTACATGACAAAAATGAAGAAGCTAGACTAAGCTATAATCTATGCTTTACAAAGATTTATTTCCAAACTTGATCTTGTGACTGATGTTGCCTTGTCGATTTGTGCTTCCTCCGCTATTTCTTTACTTCTGGCTCGACTTGTGGTCTTCCTTCTGATTTTTGCTGGGGATTTTTGTTGTAACCCTCCGCTTTACTGACTTCAAACTTCAATGTATTCCTCTGTTATATAGGCGGGCTCCCAACTTCAAAACTTGAAAAATGTAAAGACTGAAATGTATTCCCTACTCTCTAGGCGGGCTCCTGACTGCTAAACTTGAACTGTTTCTCCCTGTTCTCCAAGCGAGTACCTGATTGTTAGACTTGAAATGTATTCCTTGCTATCCAGGCGGACTCCTAACTGCTAACTTGAAATGTATTCCCTGCTCTTTAGGCGGGCTCCTGAATTCAACCAAAATAGACAAAAACAAAGGAAATTTTTCTGCCCCAGTTTGGGTATCTGGGAACATATGTAAGTGTAAAACGAATCACATTACCAAATATCAATAAGAACTTGAAAAATAAAACTTGAATTGTACTCCCTTGTTCTTCAGGCGGGCTCCTGACTGCTGAACTTGAATGTATTCCCTGCTCTTCAGGCGGGCTCCTGACTGCTAACTTGAAATGTATTCCCTACTCTTCAGGCGGGCTCCTGACTACTGAACTTGAATGTATTACCTGCTCTCCAGGTGGGCTCCTGACTGCTGCGCTTGAAAGTATTCCCGGCTCTCCAGGCGGGCTCCTGACTTCAATGAAACAGATAAAACAAAGAAAACTTTCTGCCCCCGTTTGGAGGTTGGGCACATATGTGAGTGTTAAACTGAATCATAGTACCAAATATTACTAAGAATTCGAAAGCTAGGTCCCATTATCTAGGGGGTCCTGACAATTCTTACCTAAACGACAATTTTAAATCTAAGTTATATCTTCTAAAGGTGTGAATTCTGCTAAATCTTGTTATTTAAGAGGGTCTTAAAGTTATCCCATTATCCAGGAGGGTCCTGAAAATTTCAAATTAAATCTCACCTTAAGAGTGACAACTTCAAAGGTAAATCATATTTCCTAAAGGTAAAACTTACGCTAAATCTTATTTTCTATGAAGGTCTTAGAATTAAATCCCATTGTCCAGGAGGGTCCTGAACACTTAAAACTAAATCCCATTATTCAGGAGGGTCCTGAAGAGCCAAGAATGAACTTACCTGAGCCATGCTTTCTTTCTGGAGGATCTCTGCATGAAGAACAAAATTCCTTGCCTCTGAACCATGCTTTTCCTCATGGAGGGTTCTTACAGATCGAACAAATTTTCCTTTCCCATTCTCAAACCTCCTTTGTGCTGACAAAATTTGGGCATAACATTTGAAAAAAATTCAATCTTCCAAGATTTGATTTGGACACAATATTTGTCCCTGTTTCAAACAAAGAAAACTTGTAAGTTTATAAATATGGTGGTTGCTTTGTGGCATTGACTTTGAAGGCGATTGCTCCTTCACTTCCCATGATAACTTTGGTTTCAACTTGAAAGACCTTGCCTGTTTATTGACTGACCACTTTCTCTGTCACCCTTATCACAAAAAATACCTTTGATCCGTTCAGACCCAATACCTTCTATCTATTGCATTGCTCATGAACCGGCATCTACCAAACCTTTGTGTTTCACATGATCCCCACGGTATATTGATTATTACCAACTTCAATGTACACATTGTTCTTTCCCAATTTAAATCACTGACCTTGGTCTTGAGGTCTATTGCTCCATTGCTTGCCATGATAGCTTTGATTTCTGAATGGAAGATCTTGCTTGTCACTGGTTTACCACCTTTTGTTTTTCCTTGTATTTCACATGGATCCCAACGCATGTTGATTGTTACCAACTCAGTGTATATGTTGTTCTTCCTTGACTTAAACCACTGGCCCTGGCCTTGAGGTCTACTGCTCTCTCGCTTGCCATGATAACTTTGATTTCTGCTTGGAAGACCTCGCTTGCCACAAGTTAACCACTTTTGTCAATCTTAACACAGAAGATACATTTGATTCGTTCACCTAACACACTCTATTTGTTGCATTGTCTATGGATTGATATGTACCAAAGCTTTGTATTTCACAAGGATCCCAAAGCAAGTTGATTGTTACCAGTTCAGTGCGCTTGTTGTTCTTTACTGACTTATGATGCTTTGATGTGCTAGCCAGATCTCATTTTGTGCACTTGGAAAGCTGGTGGCAAATTTTGAAGTCATTTCTCACTTGTTTGGACCAAACAGACTCAGAAAAAGGAAGTAAACACGACAAAAGAAACAGAGTAAAGGACAAGGGAAAGAGATGATTCCTAACAAGAAAACTACAAATGAGAAACCTATCAGATTGGATACCAACTCTAACGACCATGACATGCACCTATGGCCTATTCTGTCAAGCAAGTCTGATGTTCAACTATTGTTGTACCCTCTAAGCCGTGAAACTGGGCTTCAATGCTCCGATTATCCAATCTGATTTACAATCCTTATTCGACTTGTAGTGCCCAAAGGGTTTTCACCATCAAGCCTCTCTCATTTGATTCTTTCTATCAACTTTCGTCGCCTCAAGGTGCCCGTGAAGGTTTTTACCAATAAGACTCTCATTTTTATTTCTCTCAACTCCCATAGCCTTACAGTGCCAGTGAGGGTTTTCACCGATAAGACTCTCTCATTTTCATTACTTTTCCTGCTTGGACCAGAGTGTTACCCTGATATGAATCACCTCTATTTGCTCGACTTGGCATCTCTTGAAGACTGATCGGAAGGTCTTTATTTGGACTGTAATGTGGGATTTTGGATGTGGTTTGAAAGAAAGGGTATCAAAGGCTCAAAACAGTTCGACGTGAGTTTAAAATTACAACTTTTGGAATCAGATTTCTTACAGCAAACACAACTTCTGTCCCAGTTTCTTTGCTTGGGGACTTTTGGATTTTTATTTTGATGAGACCGAACCGTGAGGCTGCCTACGTATCCTTAAAAGGAATCAGGTCGAACGTAGTTCATGACATAGGAATTGCTCTGTTGTTGCGATTTTTCTTTTCTCTTTCTCTTTTCTTTTCTTTTCTTTCTTCCTTTTTCTTTTTTTTGTTGTTTTGTTGTTTTTTTCTTTCTTCTTTTTCCTCTTTTTTTCTTTTTCTTCTTTTCTCTTCTTTTTTTTTGTTCAATTTTCATTTTTCTTCTCTCCCTTTTCGTTCTATTCTTTTCTCCTTTTCCTTTACTTATCTTTCACGCTTGTGTTTCTGATCTTTGCTACTAATTCCGAAAGAGGGGTATGAAAGAAAATAAATGAGGCTCAAAGGGGTAACGAAGGATAAGGTGTTTAGATAGCAAAACAAAATGCCTTCGTCATTCCAATCTTCAAAACATGCCAAGTACAAACAACACAATTAAACAAACCAAAGAAAACAATCGTAACATCTTTTCATTGTACCAGACTTGATAACCATATCTACACATTCGCCTTCTACATCTGTTAAATATAAAGTACCATTGGACAACACTCTCACCCTCATTACCACGAACGGCTCCTGTCAATTTGGGCAAACTTGCCTTTAGCTTCAACTCGATGCGGCATGATGCATTTTAGTAGGGTTTTCTTTACGTTCTAACTGCCCCAGTTTCACACAATTCGGGCCGGAAGTAATATCAAAATGCCTTTAATGTCCCTATCATCTTCAAAATTGTTCCATTGTTTCATAACTAAACTGACTTTAAGACCAGGCCTAGAATTTTGCATGCATGTCATGTCACTAGAACCAGCATTAGACAAAAGACAAAATGAAAGGATAGAAAAGAACTAAACAAAGAAAACGACTAGAAATAACAAAAGACAGGACATTGCATTAGACAGATAGTAAAACGGTTCGAATAACAAAACAAGTAAAACAATCTGGGATACAACCCTGGAACAAACCTAGACAGCACTAAATGAGATATTACGACTAAAGGAACTAGACAAAATAAAAGGATAGAAGGGTTTGAGTCACAAGACAATATCCGAATTACAACCCTGAAATAACCCGGACAACAGAAATGACAACAAACTAAGCCACCAAAGCTCCTCCCTGGCTCACCAAGAAAAGAGCATCTTTCCAATCCTCAAACTCAACATCTTAGCCACTGACTTCTGCATCAACAATACTAGGAACTTCACACGTCTTCATCATATTGTTCTTAATAAATTGCTTTTGGGTTCCTTCCGCCGGCTCGTTCTTAAGATCAACCTCTGATAGCGCTGAAAGCTTAGTAACATGTGAGCCTCCGAGGCTCCCAGAAGAATTCTCACATTCCTTTTTAAAATAAATCATACCCACCATATGCGTCTCATTATGCACAGGCGATGGACTTTAGCTGGTGTCTGTTGCATCTGGATTTTGCACGACAATGTCGCTTGCATCAATAAGCTTCTGAATTGCATTCTTCAGATTCCAACACTTCTCTATGTCATGCCCCGGGGCATCTGAGCAATATGCGCAACTTTGAGAAAAATCAAACTTCATTGATAGGGGGTTCGACATTTTTATCTGGATCGGCTTCAACATGTCCAATTGCTTCAACTTTTGGAATAAACTAGCATATGACACTCCCAATGGGGTGAAATCCTTTTCTTTTTTCAGCAACCTCTCATTCTTAAATGCTTGATTGGGTCGGAAACCTGATCCAGGGGGTTTTTGATAGGCTCGTGAGGGTGGATAGGCATTTTGTGGAGCTGGGTAGGATCACCAGGTGCATAATAATATCCACAGGGACGATGTCGAGGCTGGAAGTGTTGATCGGGAAAGCCCATTGGATCATCTTTTCTATTTCTCTTTCTTCCACCCAAGCTTACTGGGATGTTCTGAATATTTTTCGAACAACTCATGATTTTGCCTGACTTGATTCCTTTTTCTACTAGCTCCCCCATTTTTAACACATCATTGAAAGGTTTCCCCAGGGCCGGGATCAAACAACTGAAGTAGGTAGGTCCCTGGGCGTGTAGGAAAAGCTCAACCATTTCTTCTTCACCAATCGGGGTATTGACTCGAGCATCCTGCTCCCTCCATCTGAGCCCAAACTCTCTAAAGCTTTCCTGCGGTTTCTTTCCCATCCTAGATAGGGAGGAGCGGTCTGGGATAACACATGATCTGTATTGAAAGCACCGAACAAAATCTTGAGTCATGTCACCTAATGTAGGCCACTTACCAACATCTTGACGAGCATGCCAGTCCAAAGCTGCCCCAGTCAGGCTCTCACTGAAGTACGCCATCAACAAATCATCTTTCTCTCCAACACTTCCCATTTTACTGCAATAATCCCTCAAATGGGCTACTGGATCTTCACACCCATCATACAAGTTAAACTTTGGCACTTTAAACCCCGCGGGCAGGCGAACGTCAGGGGACACAGACAGTTCTTTGTAGGACATAATGCACTGATCTTCCCTTCCTTGTTTGTTCTTCGAGGATTGTTCAATGCCTTTCAGCCTCCTGGGTATCCCCTTTTTCCTTTCTCTTCCTGTGAACCTTTCATTTTCAACATGCAACTTATCCCGAGGGCTCTGTTTGTATGAGTTGGGAACTTTGTGGGCAACCTCTGAGGGGTAATATCGGGCATCGTGAGCTTTGAGTGGGTGCTCATTGTTGGGGATGGTGGAAAAGACAGGAGGGTAATATTTAGGAATGGTAATTGGAAGATAAGTGACGGAGCTACTAGGGTGGTTGGGAAAGCCATGGTAAGCGGGTGAATCTGGAGAGTATGTGGGATCATTTGGCACTGTGACCGGTGTTTGAGTAAGGGTAGCATTTAGGAAGCTACTTGGTGGCGGGGGTGGTGCCCTCCCAGTCATCCAGGCCTGATACATGTCCGTCATGTGTTGTCTTAACATCCTCACCTCTTCAACCAACCCCTTATCATGTTCAACCAACTGCTTTCGGGCACCGGTATCAACCAACTCAGTTCTGTTGTTGTCTGCCATTGCCTTTTGACTTGGTGTTGTGGAGAAGAGTTACCACTTTAAAAACCACAAACCAACCACCCTTCTGCTCTTGAATATAACAAAAGGAAACCATCACGTTAGCGTTAGGGCATTTAACATAAGATAATCTCACTTAATGTGCAATGCACCTAGCCACAGTTATCGGTTCTAAAATGACTTCGAGGGTACAAAGGTCAGTTGGCATCATCCCATTTTGTTCATTTCAACCTCTCTTTTCTTTGTTTTTCTGGTACTTCTTAGCTCGCTCATTTTCCTTCCCCTTTTTCTTTCTGATTATCGCTCTTTTTCTTCTTTCTCATTTCTCACATCCCATGACTTCACCTTTTTTTTTTCTCTCTTTTCCGTTTCCCTTTTTTCTTTCTTTTAACAGTAAAAAAAAGTGATTCGATCGAACCCTATGTAGGTTGTCTACGTATCATGACCCCGCATAAATCAGATCTTTGCGTAGTTCTGGAAGATCAGGAACGAAGTAACAAACCAACATTTCCTTTTTCATTCTCTTCTTCTTTTTTCCCTTTTTTACCTTAGTGACTAATCCGATGAGAAAAGAGAAATAAAAGAAGCAAATATTTTTTTTTTGAATTTTCTAGACTGAATGCTCTATAACCTATTCTAAACTCAAGCTTAATGAGCACATATTTTTTCCCTTTTTTTTTGAAACAATACTCTATGGAAAATTATTAAGGAAAATCCTTACAAGAGAAAAAATATTTTTTTGATTTTCTTTTTCTTTTTTAAGAAGGAAATCTAAAGGCTAGATCAAAGAAAAATATTTTGAATTTTCACTTGATATCTTGAAGAAAAGACTTCGAAACAAGAAATGAAAAAGATAAAAAAACTGTTTTTGAATTTGAATTTTTGATTACCTAAGGAAGAAACTTTGAAAATAAACCAAAGAAAAAGTATTGTTGTTTTCTTTTTCTTATATGTACAATGTCCTAAAATAAAAGAATTTTTTTTCAAGTCATTTTTCATCAATTTCCCAAAGAAAAACCTCAACAGAAAATCTTTTTGAATTTTTGGATTTAATATCTTAAAAGAAAACTTTTAAAGGGGTACTAAAGAAAATTCTCTTTTTTTTTTTGAATATTTGGTCTTAATATACTAAAGGGAACATAAACAATATCCATGTTAAGTCCTAGATATTAATTGCCTAAAGGAAAAACAACCTCGAAATTTTTTCCATTTCTAAAATTAGTATTCTAAATAAAAGAAAATATAAAGCAGAAAATAACAATAACAAAGGACTTGACATTACTGTACAAAAGTAGAAAGTAAAAGACGACGTAAAATGAAGAACATCCTCAGGACATAAAAATAAAACAAATCTCCTTAAGCAACTCCCGACTAAGCGATCCTGACTGGATGGTCACGAGGTGTCTGTCATGCTTAGACTCCGGTAATAAATTCACACCTGTATAAGAAAACTTAAACCAACACTATGTGAGATAAAAACATTCCTTACTATACACATGGTTGACATGATTGAGGCTACTTTTGCAAAATGACTTATTTGGCCAAAAGGTGGCTATAAGTGCAAAATTTGGCTATGACCCCGCGAAGCCAAGAGCCTAAGATTTACTAGGAAGACCGGACCCTATGTGGGTTGCCTACGTATCACGCCCCGAAAGACGAGAATCAAGTTTGCGTAGTTCGGGTAGATTGGATACGGGCGAGAATAATAAAAAAACCACTAATTTATAGAAATCACATTTTTTTGCTTTTTCTTGAAAAATACCGAAACATGCAAAATCTTTTTGGATTCTCTTTTTGTTTTTATTTTTATTTTCTGATTTTTGACAAATAATGAAAAAGTGCAAAAAAAAAAATTGAATTTTCAAGCTCGCTTTATCTTCACACTTCAGCCTCTTTTTTTTCTTTTTTTCTCTTTTTTTTTTCCATTCGTCCTCAATTATCATTGGTCTGCCAAATGACCCTTTTACCCTTGAAGAAATGCAACATATAGCACATAGGATGCATCAAGATGGTCTGTTATTTTGGGTACACCTGTCCTAGACGGACCCAACCCCTGTGTTGAGTCCCCAAAGTCAAATGCACATGATGCAAACAAACGTGCCTACTAGGGATCCGGCATGAGGCTGAGTTATTCTAGGTTCAAAACCTGGGTTTATTGTTCTAGATCTGGCTTACCCGAGCGGACAACTCGAGCCGAGGGGCAGCATACCGGGAATACAGAAGCTTCACCGGCTTTGCAACTTGTCCGAACCTCGTTCTAAATTTGGAATATAACTCTAACAGAAAAGAAGTCACACGAAGTGCACACTTCTTCATGATTTAGAAGACTCAGATAGAAGAGGGATTTCGCAACAATTTATATACAGTTCACGGAATATCAAAGCGGTAAAAGCAATCAATTAGCACATTAGGCCCAGATCATGTAACAAAATCAAATAATGGATAAAGCCAACTATAACAATTATTCTAAGCTCGAATTCTTGAACCCTGAACCAGAGATTCTGGGTTCTGTCCCTAGCAGAATCGCCTGAGCTGTCATACCTCCTTTTTCCTACACCCGAAGGTATATAAGGGAGTTTTCCAAATTAATGTGACATTATTCGAAATGAGATTCGTTTATTTAAAGATTCAGAGTCGCCACTTGGGATAATTTATGGTGTCCCAAGTCACCGGTTTGAATCCCAAATCGAGGAAAAGATTGACTCTGTATTGTAGTCTGCGAACCAGAAATCCGGGTAAGGAATTCTGTTAACCCGGGAGAAGGTGTTAGGCACTCCCGAATTCCGTGGTTCTAGCACGGTCGCTTAACCATTTATACTTGGCTTAAATTATTTAATTATGTGTTTAGAAACTACATGCATTTTTACCTTTACCGCTTTTAATTACGTGATTTACTCGTACTTAAAGAATTATCGAGTTACGCATACGTATACTCGTGTGGTTTGGCGTGTCAAGAGTCATATCACGCGTACGTGTACACAATTCACAACACTTAATTTATTTAAGAAAAAAAAACTTAGTCAAAGTCGCGCGGACGCGAACCTTAATTTATTTTCGAAAATTCGTAATTATGTCACGCGAACATGTCCACAATCACAATAATATTTTAAACGGCCCTAAAGGTTTCTCTAGGAATATTTATTATTTTACCTTTACATTATGAAATTAACACAAGAGCCATTTGTTACTAAGTGTCTAACTATGGCTTGCCTCAAATTTTTATTTTTTAAGACCCTAATTATTTAACACTAAAGTACTTGAGAAGTCCCTTCCAAACAACATGGCTTTATTAAACCATTTTATTAGCGGAAGGGCCTGAATATCTTGGCAACGCCGGCTGCAAGCAAGAACTTCAGGATCGAATCCCTGAAGCCATACCTACCAGTGATCTCTCATAATCTTTTTAACCGTTGAGGAGGGGGAGAAAAACTAGTCGGGCATGAATAAGAACTTTATATATATCAATCAACAGTAATCCCCTTTTAAACCAAGGCATAAACTATATGGAAACATCAATTGGTTACAGTTAAAACCAGGCAATCTATACATACATAGCCAAAATTTCAGCAGAAGCTATTGTTGTATACAATCTATACCTTGAGCATAGTTGGACAACTTAACACATGAATCATAACAAGAAAACGAAAGTATAAACAGCAGAAGCTAATAGAATTTAACATTCAAACAAGACTCTTATTCAAATTCCAATTCGAACATCCAAATCTGTATACAAATTCAATCTGGTTCCAACTTGTGGCACTTCATTTGTTAACAAAGGGTATGAAGGAATACCTAGAAATGAAAGTCAAAAGGGGGTGAGATCAGAAGTAAAAACAACAACAATCACCAGCAGCAACAAAACAGTCCCAGTTTTAATCCAGCTATTAACCCCAGATAGTTCAATGAAACAGTATATGGAAGATGGTTTCAGCCAATTCGAAATTGAAAACCAGAAAATAGAAATCAATAAAACAGTAAATTCTAGTTTTTTTCCCAGTATTTTTAGAATGTTTTCTTGTCTCCCTCTCTCAGAATCTCTTCCGAGTTTTCTTAGCTCTCTGCCCCTGTATATCCAGTGTAGCCAGGGTGTATATTGAGTGTATGCCGCTCTCTCCGCCCCCCTCTTTTTTTTCTTCTCTAATCTGATTTTCAGCTCCCTTAAATGGGCATTCAATTAGTGCATTTTCCACTACCAATTCAACTTTTTTATTTCTTTAATCATCCACTTAATTGTCCGCTCAATTAGTGCTTTTAGTTAATTGATAATGCAAATACTACCCTACCACTATTAGGAGCTTCTCAAATAGTAAATTGGCCCAACCAGATTTTCCTCTTCTTATTCTCAATGGGTTTGGCTGAGTTTTGGTTTTGGGCCTAGCTAATTTGGCCCAACCAGATTTTCCTCTTCTTATTCTCTTTTCCTTTTCAATTTTCTTTTCCTTTTTCTTTTCAACAATTAAAACTAAAATCCTAATTAATTATAAAACACCAAATTAACTTTAAAATACTAATTAATTCTAACTAATAATTATCACAAATAATTAAATGCCAAATTAAAAGAAAATCACACAATTTGACTAAAATTACAAAAATATGTTATATTTTTTTTTTTGAATTTTCATTTTTGTAAGACATCTAATTATTAATTAGTTCCAAAAAATGTAAAAATCAAATCTCAAATGAAAATGCTATATTTTTGTATTTTTAATGCATTAACAAAATTAAACATGCACACAAATATATGCGAACAATCAGGGAAATCACACAATAATTCCTAAAAATAACACATAATTAAAGAAAAGACCTAATTTTGGGAATTCTTTTGGAGTAATTCGTATGAGGCAAAAATCGTGTGCTCACACATAATAGGCCATGATACTTGAATACTTCCAAATAAAATCACTTACGGCGGCCATCAAGCCTCGCACGTACTGCCATCGTGTTTTGCTTAGTAAAATTTGTAAAAATTGCACAGGGCGCCCTATTTGGTCGCCCCCATTTAACCTATATTCATTTTTTTTAAAAAGTTTTAACTTGTACCTACTTTTTAAAAAACTTCAGCCCCCTTTCTCCTCCTCCTTCTTCTCCTTCGTTTTCTTCTTCTTCTTCTTCTTTTTTGGGGTAATCAGAGATCATTGTTATACAAAGTTCTGTTATGGAGTAATAAAATTCATGTGAGGTAAATTGATCTCAACGTATATGACTTGGGGATTAATCTAGTTTAGTAATCTAACGAAGAGTGAGAGGAATAGGGCTAAAATATGGGGATCTCTAGCTGCTTCACTCCAAAGAAATTGGGAACGAAGGCTTTAATTCTAATTTCTTCTCGCAGATAACATGATTTCGAAGCCTCGTTGATAGGTCATTTAGGAGGAGCGACTGGCGGTAGAAAGCACTTCTAGCTGAAAATATATTGCTAAAATGTAACAGGTAATTAGAGATGAATATAGATGCTTACACATTTTCATGTGTGACACAAGAGCAAATCGAAAATATTTCAGCTCTAGAGCTGAAGTTCGCCAGTTACAAAACAAAAACTTCAGCTCTAGAGCTGAAGTTCGCCAATTACAAAAAAAAATTTCAGCTTTAGAGCTAAAGTCAGTTACAAAAACAAAAACTTCAGCTCTAGAGCTGAAGTTCACCAATTACAAAATAAAAACTTCAGCTCTAGAGCTGAAGTTCGTCAGTTATAAAATAAAAACTTCAGCTCTAGAGCTGAACTTCAGGCCCGGGTACTAGAATGCTGAAGTTTTGTGTGATTGCCTTTGCTACTTCAGCCCCGTATGCTGAAGTTATGCGAAAAAGCGGGTACGCTTGCAATTTTTTGTAAAGCGGGCACAAGTTAAAACGTGATACAAAAAGCGGGTATAGATGCAAATGCCCCGTAAAATTTTCATTTGTGTTTTACTTCCTCTGGTCCATAATAAGTGACCAATTTGCTTTTTTATTTTGGTCCAAAATAAGTGTTCATTTAAATAGTCAAGAAAAAATTCAATTTGTTTTTACAAAATTATCCTTATGTACATATCCCTAAAAAGTTTTCTTACTCCTCACATTAAATATTTTATTAAGGGTAGTTTAGTCATACAAGATATTTTAGTATAGAATTTAGTATTTTCTCAATGGGCGTACCAAAAGCAAATTGATCACTTATTATGGACCGAAGGGAGTACTACTTTAAGTTAATTGTCAAATTGTTACGTAATCGTGGAAAAGGAGGAACGCCAAACAATTTCTTCTCTTATTTGGTTTGTGAATTGAAAGCGAAAAGGAAAATGGAGGAGGAAAAAAGTCCTTAGAGTGAATTTGCTTCACTAATGAAATTGTTTTCCAAGAGTTACTCCACATTTAAAAGAAGAAATGTTTACCTCATAAAAGATTGATAACAACAATAACAACAAATCCAGTGTATTCCTAAAAATGAGGTCTGAGGAGGATAATGAGTAAGCAGACCTTACCCTACCTTATAAAGATAGAGAGGTTGTTTTCGATAGACTCTCAACTCAAGGAACAATGGAGATAAAATAATAAGTAGCAAACAATAGTAACAACATAAAATATTAAGTTAACGGGTGCGAATGACACTGCATGTAATAGTAAAGAACCATGAATAAGAAAATACAAAAATAATCCTAGTACTACTGGTAAGCCTATGAGGAACACACTACTATCTGTCAAACTAAAACAATAATCCTCGACCTGCACACCTTTTTATCGTGTGTCATATCCTCGGTAAGCTAGAGCAATGACATGTCCTACCTAACTACCTCTCCCAAATACTTCTTAGGCCTGTCCCTTCCTTTTTTCAGACCCGCAATAGACAATTTCTCACACCGGAGCATCTATATCTCTTCTTTTCACATGCCCGAACCATCTCAGCCTCGACTCCTGCAACTTGTCCTCCATTGATGCCACTCCTACCTTATCCCTAATAACTGCATTCCTGATCATGTCCTTCCTGGTATGACCACACATTCATCTCAACATCCTCATTTCAGCTACTTTCATCTTCTGGACATGGGACTTCTTGACGGACCAATACTCAGCCCCACACAACATAGCCGATCTAACCACCACTCTGTAAAACTTGACCTTAAGTCCAGGTAGCACACTCTTATCACACAAAACCCCCTCGGAGAGACTCCATCTCATCCACCCTACTCCAATATGATGGATAACATCCTCGTCAATCTCCTCGTTGCCTTGAATAATAGACCCAAGATACTTGAAACTATCTCTTTTGGGGACGACTTGTGTACCAATCTTCACTTCCTCTCCTTCTTCATGCATCCCATCACTGAACTTGCACTCCAAGTACTCAGTTTTTGACCTACTCAACTTAAAATCCTTAGACTCCAATATTTGTATCCAAACATTCAACCTAGCATTAACTCCGTCACGTATCTCATGATAAGGACTATGTCATCAATGAATAACATACACCATGATACCTTCCCTTGTATGTGTCGCGTTAGCACCTATAATGCTAAGGCAAACAGAAATGTGCTAAGAGTCGATCCCTAATGCAACCCCATCTCCACTAGGAAATTATCCGAGTCTCCTCCCTCAGTCCTCACCCGAGTTTTCGCTCCCTCGTACATGTCCTTAATTACCTTATAGTATGCCATTGGGACAATGCTAGCCGCTATACATCACCTTAGGACCTCTCTAGGGACTTTATCATAGGCCTTCTCCAAGTCTATGAATACCATATGTAAGTTCTTCTTCCTTTCCCTATACTGCTCTACCAATCTCATTACAAGGTGAATGATTTCTATAGTAGACCTTCCCGGCATAATTCCAAACTAGTTCTCGGAAATAGTAACACTACGTCTCACCCTCCTCTTCACACCACTCTCCCAAATTTTCATAGTATGACTCGGTAGCTTGATATCCCTATAGTTGTTGTAGTCCTGAATATCACCTTTGTTCTTGTACAACGAGATCATCAAACTCCACTGCCATTCTTTGGGCATCTTCTTCACCTTGAAAACGCCATTGAACAACCCAGTAAGCTATTCCAAGCCTGCCCGACCCACTTCCTTCTAAAATTCTATTGGGATCTTATCAGGCCCAGTTGTCTTACCTCTAATCATCTTCCGCATTGCCCCCTTAATCTCCTCGCTCCTAATACGCCTGCAAAACCCAAAATCCCTTTGACTCTTGAGTTTTACAACACACCTAGCACGATGTTCCTTTCCCCTTCCTCGTTCAGGGGTCTATGGAAATACTTGTGCCATCTACGCCTAATACACGCCTCTTCCACCAGAACCTTACCATCTTCATTTTTGGTGAACCGCACTTGATCCAGGTCCCAAGCCTTCATCCCCTTAATCTTGGCTAACCTGTACAACTTCCTATCACCTTCTTTTCCCCTAAGATCCTCATATAATCGCTCAAAAGCAACAGCCTTAGCTGCCATGACTGCCAATTTTGCCTTTTTCCTTGCCTTCGTATAACTCTCCCTACACGTCCTCTGCTCCACCTCATCCGTGCTCCCCACTGGCTTCAGATATGTCACTTTCTTAGCATCCACTTTTACTTGGACCTCCTCGATCCACCACTAGTCCCCTTTGTGGCCTCCCGAATAACCCTTCGATACCCCTAGAACCTCTTTAGCAGATTCCCTAATGCATTTCATTGTCGTGATCCACATACTACTCGCGTTCCCACTACTCCTCTAGGCCCCCATGACCAACAACTTCTCCTCTAACTCCTGTGCCTTTGACTTAATCAAGGCCCCCCACTTAATATTCGGCTAGCCGTACACCGCTCTCTTCTTCCTTACTCTCTTGACCTCCTAGTACATTACCAGGAGCCTATGCTGCATCGATAGACACTCACTTGGGATAACCTTGCAATCAGTTCAAAGGCCCCTATCACCCTTCCTAAGGAGAAGGTAATTAATCTGAGTCCTGGTAACCTTACTCCGGAAAGTGACCAAGTGCTCCTCCCTTTTCTGGAAACACGAATTAGCTAACACTAGGTCAAAAGCTTTAGCAAAGTCCAACAATGAGGTACCGCCCTCATTTCTAATTCCGAAACTGAACCCGCCATGCACCTCGTCATAACCCCTAGCAGTTACCCTAATATGGCAATTAAAATCACCCATATGACGAGCTTCGCGGAGTGAGGAATATTACGCACAACCTCATCCAAATCATCTCAGAAGTGCCTTTTAACCTCCTCGCCTAGGCCCACCTGAGGCGTGTAAGCGCTAATCACATTAAAAGTGACCCCATCAACCACTAGCTTAATACTCATTACCCTATCATTTACCCTCCTAGCATCCACCACCATCTTCTTGAGATCCATATCAACTAAAATACCTATCCAGTTCTTGTATGTTCCTCCTCCTGAATACCATAACTTAAACCCGTTAACATCCCGAGCCCTTGTACCCTTCCATCTAGTCTCCTGAGCACATGCTATATTAATCTCCCTCTTATGTAGAATATTCCCTAACTCTATGGACTTACCCGTCAGTGACCCTATGTTCCACGACCCTACTCTTAGTCTACTAGATCCCTTTACCCCCTTCCCACCCTTGCCCCCTCCCCCTGGCCTACCCGAGGGCATGACCCTACTCTACCATCGTTCCGACTAGCCACCCCTCCAACAAAGAAACTAAGGACTATAACTTAAAAATAAAACTACTACAAATGCAAACAAGTGGAAAAGCTTCAATGTAGACTAAATTTTTTTTTCTTAATCACCCAAGATATGCGGTGATTTTGTTAATGGCAAAGAAAGGTAAACACGCAACAAAGGCAGACAACTAATGTAATATTCAAGGGTAAAAGGCAGGCAACAAAGCTATAAACATACAAGATACAAATACTAAGCAGGAATGATAGAACTTGGAATGTCTACGGATGCCAAAATGGTGTAGAACAACAGCAGCTATAGTCCGAAAATACCTACGCGACGTCCGCCTCTAGCTGCCCGCGCCTGGTCACATGCGCCTCTCAAGGCTCGCTAGATAATTTCCTCTGTGCAGAATCATCTACCGCCATTGCTACTCCAAAAATTCGACAAGCAGCCCACTGAAAAAGGACAGAAGACGACCAAGAAGAGCGCCACTGCCCGGCGGAGATGCCCGACGACGGAGAAAAAAAAACAAAAAAATTGGAGAAAACAAGGCGGGGGTAGAGGAGAAGATGGATAGTGGAGGAGGAAGAAAGAGGAGGCAGAAATAGGGGGAAGATAAAGAGACGAGGAGAAAAAGGGGGGGAGGGGTGCAAGATCCGGCGATCTGAGATGGGGATAGAGGAAAGAAGAGGGGAGGACGGAGGAAGGAGAAGAAAAACATGGGGAAATGTTAGAGAAGGGGGGGGGGGACTTACCTGACTCCGATGGAGGTCATCGGAATTACGCTGACGTTAATAGAGGCGTTAGGTTAGAGAGACGTCAGGTTATTTGGAGTTTGCAAAAAGATAAAAAACTATATTCAAAACAGTTCATAAAAGATTGAGAAATTATAAAAACTAACATGGTGTGATATTGTTTTCTTTGGATCAATCTCGTATGGTTTTCCTAATATGGGTTTCACCACTAAAAAAATCATGTAGGCTCCTAATATTTTTAGCTACCTTACACGTAATTCACTATCACGATCCACGAAACTGCCCCTCTAACCAATTCCACGTCACGATCAATGGGTCAATTTTTGAAATTCACACTCGCATTATTTATGGTAATCAAAACCCGCAAGTAAATTGGGTCCCACGCAATCACTCGGTCATTGTCATAGGTTATAATAAAGCAGCTAAATTCACATACAAACAGAAACACTCATCAGAAAGTCAAAAGTGCAACAGCTAACATTAGACAGTTAGTTGGCCTCATGGACAGTTGGACACACACTAGACTGGATACTACTCTTAGATGTTAAAACTGTAGCATTCTATCTTTTCTAACTCTCTTCACTCCCTCCAAACTCAATTACAATTTCAGTGGCAGAAAATCAGTGAAAAACGTAAGAAAATATTCTTTTTCTGTACATTAATTAGAATCTTTGGATTTCTTTTACCTATTTCTTAATAATCATTCCCACTAAACTTCTAATCTATATTCTGTATATAGTTCGAAGAAAAAGGGACAAGTTTTCACACTTTACTGAAAAATTAGAACCGGAGCTTTTCATTTCAGGGTTAGTTCGTATTTCCATTTGAAAAACAGTTCCTCCTTTGGCTTTTAACTTTTATTTTGGTTAACTTTGTAAAAGCATTGACGTTTTGAACATACTTGAAATTTTTTGAATTTTGAAATGCAGGTTATGTTAAATGCTTTGTTATGAAAGTAAATGTGATTCAATGGGAGCCCAGATGAATTCTTAGGTTTTTCTCCATCAATTATTACTTGGTAAAGGATTCTTCTTCAGTTCTTTGGGGGTCTTATCCTTTTACTAGTTTTTTTTGTTTGTTTCTTAATCGGCATCCGGTATTTGCAGTGGAACCTCGACTAACTAGATTTGCATCGCGTAAGGCCCATTAAAAAGGAAAATATTTTCTACTAAGATTTTTTTCATTCCTAGGGCTCGAACCCCCAAGACCTTTGGTTGAGACAAATTTTACTAGTTAAAAGGAGTGAACTTGATTATTTGAGTCTCTTTCATGAAAAAAATGAATAAGCTATTGATTCACTGGTTGACTAGATTTATTTGTTAGTACTTCTTTTATTTTTGATAGTTTGAAGTGGCCTTAACCTATGTTATGCGGACTTTTCATTTTGGGTGCCGCACCAATGTTGGCACGACACTAGTACTAGTATGAGCATGGAATTCATACCGGTGGGGTCAATCGAGATCAGGTACTTTGACCACAGTCCATAGAAAAATTTGAGGAAAAATGAAAAACGAAAGATTGAATTTTAGATGTTGTCTGGTAGTGCCTACAACTTGAGAATTCTCAAAATGAAAGATTGAATTATTGGCTGCACTCCTCAACCTATAAGTTTTCCACAAAATCCTCATAACGTAGGGTATTTCTATACATCTATTTTTAGAATTTTGAATTATTTTTAGCCGAATCCCCGCACTCGTATCTGTACCTAGATCCGTACCCCCTAATCTTAACATTTAAATTACTAAGGATCCGACGTCTAGATCCACTACTCGATCGGATATCCGATCAACATAGGTCTTAACATCTATAGACTGATAAGACAAGGAGCCAGTTTCTGCATTGTTATGAAGTTTCAGTGGCTCCTACTTGTAACTTTGATTTTTTGGAGTTGGGTTAATCTAGGTGTTAAAAATTCTTGAGAAATCCTTAGCACACTTGTGAATTTACAATGGTAAGAAGGATGCACAACTAGAATACCTGAATACAACTTATATAATTGTAGTCAAGCTGTTGAATCAGGCAGTTAAGTTATTGACAGATTCACTAAGATCGGAGAACCCCCGAGATGTTTATACAATCAAGTCCAAACGAAAGGACCGAGTAGATATCTTTCTTCACATTACTGGACAACTTTAGAACTCAAGGCTCTAGAACTTGAAACATCCTTTCAATTGGTATTACTATTTCCATATGTTTTGTTTATGTACTTTGTCCTAGCTGTGTCGCGAACTTTCAAACCTAACTGTTATTCAATTTTTACATGGAAGAAAACAGACGAAGATGGAGGTCAATGAAGGAGCGAAAATAGCTGTAGCTAGACCAGTTGCTTCAAGGCCTAGATGTCCTATTTACAAATCTTTCTCAGAGCTCTTGGCTGGTGCAATAGATATCTCATCGACGGATGTTCATTCTGAAATGGCTATTACAGCCATCAGACCGAGGACTGTCAGGTTGAAACCTGCAACAACCAATGCTTTAGTTGGAGATCTTTCTTCACAGGTCGATAATCTCTTCTTTCTAAGTTTCCATCATTTATATGGCCCCAAACCTCTTCTTTGTTTCTTTTTACTACAATGGTGCATCTTGAACAAACATTTCAGTCGTTTTCTGAGAAAAAAAATGTTACTTCAGGTTGCCACGTCTGGTGCACCAGTTGGTAGTCGATCTGATAACATCTTGCAATCAGTAGAGAAACCCAAGGTCCTGTATAAACCCATGGCTAAACTTGCACCAAGGAAAACCATTACACTCCTTGAAAATAAGGTTAGTTTCCTTTTTACATGGCTAAAATAGCTATGAAAATGTACTACTATACTCTTGCTCTGCGGCAATAATAATATCTAGCACATCTTATGGATAGGGAACCTCTGCATCCGATCAGCAACAAGAAGTAGCTGAGACTGAGGCTCATGTTCAATCAGCAAATGAAGTTAAACAACAATATGACCTCAAGACAGAATCTCAACAAAGTCGTTTAGCAAAATCAGGACAGGACAAAAAAATAGTGCATGCAACAATTGTATCAGAGAACACAGAAGAAGTTGAACAATCTTTAATCAACACGAGTAATGTTGATCGTCCTAGTTATGATGGATATAATTGGAGAAAATATGGACAAAAGCAAGTTAAAGGAAGTGAATACCCGAGAAGTTACTATAAGTGCACGCATCTAAAGTGTCCTGTGAAAAAGAAGGTTGAAAGATCATTTGATGGACAGATTGCAGAAATTGTTTACAGGGGTGAGCACAACCACCCAAAGCCTCAGCCTCTGAAGCGCAATTTATCAGATGGACAAGGCCGAGCAGCCGTATGCAATGAAACTTCAAAAGGAACAAATAACCCTGTATGGAGTAACCAACGTCCTCAGACGAGAGTAGGTTACATATGTAGGATGGAAAATCAGAACGATGTTGGATTGCCTATACAGTCAGCTTATTCCAGCAAAGCAGCATGCTTTTACGATCCCATTGCAGCTGCGGGAATGCAGACTGCTGCCCGAAATTCTGAAGATTCTGCCGAAGGAAGTAAAATGTTAGAGGCGGATTGTGATGAACCAAAGACTAAAAGAAGGTTAGAAGCAAGTAAATTCAATTATAATCAGCAATCTGAGATTACTGTTTCTACCGAACCCTTGATAGCGCACAATTTTTCATTCATTCTTGTGCTAAGTCATTTGTTTATTAAACTGATTAGTGACTACTATGGGATTTTACTTCCCAGGAAAATTGAAGGCCAATCCAATGGAGCAGGTACATCAGGGGAAAGTGCATTTCCTTATACACCAAACCAAAATACTACCGACTCTGAGATTACCGGGGATGGCTTTCGTTGGCGAAAATATGGCCAGAAGGTTGTGAAGGGAAGTTCATATCCCAGGTAAAATCCTTTTCTCATCCTTATGAACAAAAATAGTACACAAAGTCCAAGGAAATACGACACGATGGTGGAAGAAAACATAATAATTAATAACTCAAAGATCCATGCATATGATGAAGGTTACTTATAGATTTGGTAGTTTTTCCAATGGCAAACATCAAGTTCATAATACTCAGATTTTGTTAGGATATATATTTTGATGTGCAACATTTTATCTTAACCTCTTATGCTTCTACTCTTCCTAGTTAATGCGACCATCAAAAAGAGTTTTTCCCTTGCCGAAGTTAATTTTCTTAGAGGAAGTAAAGATTAAAAACCCAAAAAGATTTATGTTTCAGAAGCTCCATTATCCACAACGGACCAAAGTGTTGCAGAGAACTGTTAGTTCAGGAATTCTTACTTCATAACTTTTGTATCTTAGGAATATCACATATTTGCTCCGTAAGTGATGACAGTAAAATTTGTATCCTTATTAATAAATTGGCCTTTTACCTCCTGACTTATTTTCCTATTATCATGTCTTGATTGCTGCTATATACAGGAGCTATTATAGATGCACAAGTCCCAAATGCAACGTGCGAAAGTTTGTTGAAAGAACCACAGATGATCCAAAAGAGTTCATTACTACATATGAGGGAAAACACAACCATGGCGTTCCTAATAGAAGACCAAACTCAGAGGCATCCAAAACAAGCTCAAAATCTTCAGCTATGAAAGAGAAATCATAGTCGACGTGATCAGAAGAACTTCATTCCGGCAAAATAAATGAGTTATGCTAATATTATATTCTCAAGAAGATGGTTTAGCAAATGGGAAATTAATGAATTTAAACTTACTGCAGTAGTCGTTATATTTCCTTTGCTAAACTATCTTTCTATGAACTTTACGGGATATGACTATGTTACACCATTGAACCTGGAAGGAACATATGCTAGAAGAGTTATTGTTGAGCTCTTTGCAAAAGCATTAACTTTTGGCCTCTCGTGAAGTTGAGAAACAGTTATCTCATAATATGAATTCTCATTTGAGTAAATTATATATATTTTCCTACCTAATTCATAGGATAAGTTGGCAAACTTTTGCAGACAAAGTGAAGGGCTAATTCCTCCACTTACCATGCAGTTATCCCGTTGATTAATTAGTTTTGGAGTTAGGAATATGAGAGTATTTCATGTTTGGTGTAGATTTCAGTATTGATTTCTTTATATATTGAGATAAAGTATACATATATATTTAAAATTGACATAAAAAAGTATAATTATTCTGTATTTCATTACGAGTAACTATAAAAGCTGCTCATAACTATGCTTCTCTTTTGAGAAGGAGCATATGAAACGTCAGCCCAAAAGACTTTGAAATAGCAATGTGTTTGTTGGCCTAAGTAAAGTTTGTTTTGATGATTGACAAAGGAACTGTTACATCTTGTGTATTCGGCGTTATCATGTTGTAAATGAGCTAATTCGATAGGAAGATAATTTCTATGAGATATTTAAATGATGTGATAGCTATACGTTAAGATTGGAAGTCATTTGAGTTGTGATTAAAAATTCGACAAAGATTGCCGCAAGTTACGGGTTTAAATTTTACTGGAATTTGGATAAAATGTTGATGAGCTTTTCTCTCAATATACTGGGAGTTATGGTGTGTTCTACCTATGAATCGAAGGTCTATGAGTCTAGTTTCCAACGCAACAAACCGTTCGTTAATACGACTTCGGAGTAGAGAGATATTAACCTTTTCGTACAGGGGTGCACACTGTTACGGGAACGGTGTGCTTAGTCGGGTTTAGTTAAAAAATATTTATTTAAGTCATTCTTTAAAACTGAAACGCCTGCGTTTTATCCTCTCCAAAACAGAACCTAACACCGAGGGATTTCCTCTCAAACTCCTCTCATCCATCTAGCCATTGATAACAACAATTTAGTCATCCTCAAGATGGAGAACACCATGGTAACTTGGGAATCGTGAATTCTTCGGTGTTTCACTTTTCATAGCAAGACTCCGCCTTGAAGTAATTTCGAATTTTGAGTAATTCTGGTCACATAAGGTATGATTTAACTTCCTCTTTGATCTTTGTAAACTTCTACCATAAGAATTCCTAAGAAATAGTTGAAAACCTCTATAGAAATGTTCTTGATTTTTTTAAGAAACCTCTCTTAATATGGCTTGATTGTTGGGGCTGTTCTATATGATTTTATTGTGTTGTTTGGATCTGTGAAGACATGGATGGAATTCTGTTGATGAGGAGATGTAGTAAAGTAAAATTTGGTGGTGTGTTGGGGGGAAATTAATCTACAAAAGAGTCTACAAATTCATGGCCACAAGTTGTTCGCGTAAATGTCTAAATGAAGAATTATATAAGCTATGAGCTTGAATTTGATTTTGAATGGTTCGTATTATGTAGGAAATCATTCCTAAGGCTTTCGAGGTCTCGGAAACAGTATATAACTCATCGACAAGGTATGTAGGGCTTTCACTATACTTTTCGGCATGACTAGAATTCGAATAAACGTTTACCGAATTGTCTCGTCGGATTAGAGTTATTTCACCTTCAACTTATAAAGATGCTTAGACCTGATCCTTTCTCATAGATTGCTTACTCTAGAGGATATCTATGAATTCTTGGATTTCCTTGTTCCTTGCTTAAAAAGAACTAGAGCCTTTTTACTCGTTCTCCTTTCGACGTTCATATAAATCATGAATAAGTAACACTTACTTCAAAGGTATTCATAATACATAACTCTCATGTTCTTAGTACTTGTTGGCTCGTAGTAAAAAAAATTAAATATTTTAGCAACAACCATGATAGTCGAGGAATAATGATGGTAGGCCACTTTGACTCTTCTTAGAATACGTCTTTTAAGGTTGGTTTCGCATTGCACCTATATAATTCATGATTTAGTATATGTATGTATTTACTTTCATTATCGAGCCACACTATAGACGGCCGGGTATGACACATATCGTGTAACCACTGATCAGTTGGGATTACCGAGCTTCACGTGGCCGGGTACGATTCTACCGAGCCTTTATTATGGATATTATAGCCCCACAGAGGGATTTATTATTATATAATGTGATATATTATAAGTATCAATAGTGAACGACGATTTCACGAGCATACATTTATATCCATGTTGAATTTTAGTTTCCTACCGAGGCTAGTTTCAGAATTCAAATTGTCTCTCTATCTCTTCTCTTATTAATTACATTTTTCATGTTACACTTGTCGCCCTACATATTCAGTACATATTTCGTACTGACGCATTTTTATGCGCTGTGTTCATGCCTACAGGTTCGGATAGACAGAGCAGCGTGCCTCCTCAGTAGGACCCCCAGGATCAGCGTTGGGTTTCGCACTCCACTTCTTCGGAGTTGCTGACTTTGAGTCCATAGGTACTATTACAGATGTATATGTGTGGTTTTGGGCATGTCGGGGGCTTTGTCCCGCCCTGTTGAGATTGTCTTACACTCTTAGAGGCTTGCAGACTAGCGGTCATTGTATATATATATTGTTCGTATGGCCCTATCAGCCTCCTGGATAGCTGTTATACTGTTGCTGCAGCCTTGTTGGCCTAGGTTATATATATATATATATATATATATATATATGTCGTGTTGGGCTCTTCTTCCTGCAGGTTATTATATTTCAGATCATATCTCATGGTTGGTTCGCTCGAGCCTTCGAGCATCGGGTGCCAGCCGCACCTCCCAAGGTTGGGGTGTGACAAACTTGGTATCAGAGCAGGTCAATCCTAGGGAGTCTGCAAGCCGTGTCTAGTAGAGTCTTGTTTATGGTGTGTTGTGCACCACACTTATAAACATGAGGCTATTGGGCATTTAGGATTATTACTTTCTTCTTGATCTAGATCGTGCAATAAAGCCTAATCATAAGTGTTCATTCCTAATTCTCTTTTTGTTTACCTTCTCAGTGATGCCTAATACTACGAGACGACAAGTGGCTATGAAATTTATTCAATGGTTGGATGAGGAGGCAGGAGAGGGTACAAGTCAGGTGCCACCTGCTAATGTATATCAACATGAGCCACAGAATGAGGCTGATTCTCAGGCTTCCGGGGCAGCACCCCCACCACCCCCAGAAGGGCGTAGAGGAGCTAATATACCTCCAGTCCCTCTCCCAGTTGTTCCTGATCAGGACCTAGACATGCGGAGTGTTGTACAATTGCTGACTCGAATAGTGGCCTCCCAGGCGCAACACCAGACCCTCGGTATTGCTGATAGGTCCGTGAGTGCGAGAGTTCGGGACTTTATCAACTTGGATCCTCCAGTATTTACAGGGGTTGATCCTAATGCTGACCCACAGGATTTTCTGGATCTTATGCAACGCACCTTACAAATTATACATGCCACGAATATTGAGTCAGTGGAGTTTACTTCTTATAGACTACGTGATGTTGCTGTGACATGGTATGAGACTTGGAAGCAGACTCGGGGGCCTAATGTGCCACCAGTGACATGGAAGGAGTTCTCTGAGGCATTTTTACAGCAATATTTGCCAATCGAGCTTCGAAGAGCCCGACGAGATAGGTTCTTACACTTAGAACAGGGTAATATGAGCGTTCAGGATTATAGCATGCAGTTCAACTCTTGGGCTAGGTATGCTCCTACGATTGTTGCTGATATGAGTGATCGGGTACACCAGTTTGTTAGTGGTTTGGGGGCACATTTGATAAATGAGTGCATTACAGCTTCTCTAAACCAAGGAATGGATATTGCTCGTATTCAAGCATATGCACAGGGTTTAGAGGATCGCAAGAGGCAACAACGAGCCAATCGAGAGCATGATAGAGGTCAACAGAAGAGAGCGCGGTTCGCAGGTAACATAGGAGAGTTTCGAGGTGGATTTAGGCCACAGTTTCCTCGGCGTCAATCTTATCCGGTAGCCAGTGCACTGTCACAGTTTCAGGGACAGCGACATGATCGGACCACTTATTCTGGTCCAGGTAAGAGTTCGCGTACCCCAGGTCCACAGTTTAGAGGCGAGTTCAGTCAGATGAGGCCTCAGTTTCCTAGATGTGATCGATGTGGACAAAATCATTTTGGACCATGTCGCTAGGGTTCTGATGCATGTTATGCATGTGGACAACCAGGTCATATTATAAGACATTGTCCGATGACAGGTGGAGGGTGTATGGCTCAGCCGACGGCATTTGCAGGGGCTTCTTCTTCTTCGGTACGTCCTCCTAGGTAGAGTATGCAGACATCAGCTGGCAGGGGTAGGGGAAGATTTGGCGCTTCTGGTTCAGGAGGTCAGCAGAATCGTATATATGCTTTATCGAGTCGTCGGGATTTAGAGTCATCTCCGTACGTGGTTACAGGTATACTATCCGTCTTTTCTATCGATATGTATGCCTTGATAGATCCTGGTTCTACATTGTCGTATATCTCCCCCTTTGTTACTAGTAAATGGGATAGAGAGCCTGAATTGTTGCATAAGTCATTTGAGGTATCTACGCCAATGGGTGAGTTTGTTATAGTTAGACGGGTATATCGAAGTTGTGACGTGAAGATTCATGACCGCCATACGTTAGCTGATTTGCATGAGCTAGAAATGGTTGATTTTGATATCATTATGGGTATGGATTGGTTGGCTTCTTGTTATGCCAATGTAGATTGTTGGACAAAGATTGTTCGTTTTAATTTTCCAGGTGAGCCTATTATTGAATGGAAAGGTGATGCTGCAGCGCCTAAGGGAAAGCTTATTTATTATCTTAAAGCTCGAAGGATGATTTTGAAAGGGTACATCTATCATTTGGTACGAGTGCATGATATGGAGGTGAAATCTCCAACTCTTCAATCGGTTCCCGTCGTGAATGAATTTCCCGATGTATTTCCTGATGAACTTCCTGGTCTTCCTCCAGAAAGAGAAATAGACTTTGCTATTGATATGCTTCCAGATACTCAGCCAATATCTATTCCTCCATACAGAATGGATCCTGCTGAGTTAAAAAAATTGAAAGCCCAGTTGAAGGATCTTCTGAATAAGGGCTTTATCAGGCCCAGCACATCTCCCTGGGGTGCACCAGTGTTGTTTGTTCGTAAGAAGGATGGTTCGTTAAGAATGTGTATTGACTATCGTCAGCTCAACAAAGTGACTATCAAGAACAAGTACCCCTTATCCAGAATTGATGATTTGTTTGATCAGTTGCAAGGTGCCAAATATTTCTCAAAGATTGACCTTCGATCCGGCTATCACCAGTTGCGAGTTAAGGAGAGAGATATTCCGAAAACGGCTTTCCGAACTAGGTATGGCTATTATGAATTCCTTGTGATGTCTTTTGGTCTTACTAATGCGCCAGCAGCTTTCATGGATTTAATGAATCGGGTTTTCAAGCCATTTCTAGATATAGTTGTAATTGTTTTCATTGATGATATTCTGGTATATTCTCGATCAAAAGCAGAACATGAGGATCATTTGCGTGTGGTGTTGCAGACTTTGAAAAATCAGAAATTATATGCTAAATTCTCCAAATGTGAATTTTGGTTGAATTCAGTGGCTTTCCTTGGGCATATCGTTTCCGATAAAGGTATTAAGGTAGATGGTCAGAAAATTGAAGCAGTACAAAACTGGCCTAGACCTACAACTCCTACAGAAGTTCGTAGTTTCTTGGGCTTAGCTGGTTATTATCGGAGATTTGTTGAGAACATCTTTTCTATTGCTGCTCCAATGACAAAATTGACACACAAAGCCGTTAAGTTCCAATGGTCTGATGCATGTGAAAGGAGCTTTCATGAGTTGAAGAAACGCTTAACATCGGCACCTGTTCTAGCACTTCCTGAGGGATCTGAAGGTTATGTGGTATATTGTGATGCATCCAGGGTGGGATTGGGATGTGTTCTAATGCAACATGGGAAAGTTATTGCATATGCTTCGAGGCAGTTGCGTAAGAACGAATACAATTATCCGACTCACGATATTGAGTTAGCAGCCGTTATATTTGCCTTGAAAATATGGCGTCATTATCTTTATGGTGTTCATGTGGATATCTATACAGATCACAAAAGTTACAATATATATTTAAGCAGAAAGACTTGAACTTGAGACAAAGGAGATGGCTTGAATTGCTGAAGGACTATGATATGGATATTTTGTACCATCCGGGCAAAACGAATGTGGTAGCTGATGCGTTGAGTCGCAAATCCATGGGCAGCTTGAAGCATGTAGAAGTTGGGAAATTAGAAATGACTAAGGAGATATATCGATTGGCTAACCTGAGTGTGCGGATACATGATACAGGTGACCAGGGTGTAGTAGTCCAAAATATTGCGGGGTCATCACTGGTAGCTGAGGTAGAAATGCATCAATTTGAGGATCCAGAGCTAGTCAAGATTAAAGAGAGCATCCCTTTTCAGAAGAAGCAGTTGTTCGTGTAATCTTATAATGGAATTCTAAAATATAAAGGCCGATGGTGTGTACCTAATGTTGGGGAGCTTCGTAAGCAAATTATGACAGAGATGCACCAGTCTCGGTACTCAGTTCATCCTGGTTCAACCAAAATGTATCATGATCTTCGTCAGCTATACTGGTGGAACGACATGAAGAAAGATATAGCCACATTTGTGGCTCAGTGTCCCAACTGCCAGCAGGTTAAAGCTGAACACCAGAAACCTGGAGAGCTACTTCAAAATATTGAGATTCCAGCTTGGAAATGGGAATCGATTAATATGGATTTCATTACAAGATTGCCCAATTCTCGCCGTAAGTTCAATTCTATTTGGGTCATTGTGGATAGGCTGACGAAATCAGCTCACTTTCTCCCAGTTAGGACCACCTATTCAGCTGAAGACTATGCGAGCTTGTATATCAAGGAAATATTTCGGCTACATGGAGTTCCGTTTTCTATTATATCTGACAGAGGTGTCCAATTTACAGCTAATTTCTGGAGGTCTTTTCAAGAAGGGTTGGGTACTCTTGTTAACCTTAGTACAACATTTCATCCGCAGACCGACGGACAAGCCGAACGCACTATTCAGACACTCGAAGATATGTTGCAAGCTTGTGTCTTAGACTTCAAGGGAAGTTGGGAAGATCATTTACCGCTTATTGAGTTTGCCTACAATAACAGTTATCACGCCGATATTCAGATGGCACCTTATGAGACACTATATGGGAGGAAATGCAGATCTCCTATTGGCTGGTTTGATGTTGGTGAGACAAAGTTGCTAGGACCCGAATTGGTACAGCAAGCTGTAGAAAAGGTAAAGTTGATCCAGGAAAGGTTGCGTACAGCTCAAAGTCGACAGAAATCATATTCAGATAACCGACATCGAGACTTGGAATTTGATGTGGGAGACTGGGTATTCTTGAAAGTGTCGCCTATGAAGGGTGTAATGAGATTTGGAAAGAAGGGAAAACTCAGCCCTAGATATGTCGGGCCATATCATATTGTTCAGATAATTGGGCGAGTAGCCTACAAACTTGACCTGCCACCGGAATTAGAAACAATCCATCCGATATTTCACATTTCCATGCTTCGCAAATTCTTAGGTGATCCTTCTTGCATCGGCCCTATTGAGGATATTGAAGTTTCCGAGAACTTGTCATATGAAGAAATACCTATTATCATTCTTGACCGTCAAATCCGTAAGCTAGGGATTAAAGAGGTAGCCTCACTAAAAGTACTTTGGAGGAGCAATAATGTAGAGAAAATGACATGGGAGGCCGAGGAGGACATGAAGTCCAGATACTCTCATTTATTTGAGTCTTCAGGTGATATGCTTGAGACAAATATGGCAGGTGTTGCACAGATATCAACCAGTGACAACTGAGGTAATTAAGTTACGGCTAACCTTCTTATTATCATTATTGTATAAGTAAATGGTCGTGTGAGGCCAAGTTGATGTTATTATGATGATGTGTAGCCCTGTGTGGCCTTAGATATGTATGTTTGGGCTGATGACAGGTTTTGGATAGTCCTATTTATAGGGGAAGCTCTGGCGAAATTTTAAAAAAAAATTCAGAAGTTAGGTTAACCGTTAACATTCGAGAACGAATGTTCTTAAGGAGGGGAGAATGTTACACCTTGTGTATTCGGCGTTATCATATTGTAAATGGACTAATTCGATAGGAAGATAATTTCTATGAGATATTTAAATGATGCGATAGTTATACGTTAAGATTGGAAGTTATTTGAGTTGTGATTAAAAATTCGACAAAGATCGCCGCAAGTTACGGGTTTAAATTTCACTGGAATTTGGATAAATTATTGATGAGCTTTTCTCTCAATATACTGGGAGTTATGGTGTGTTCTACCTACCGAATCGAAGGTCTATGAGTCTAGTTTCCAACGCAATAAACTTTTCGTTAATACGACTTCGGAGTAGATAGATATTAACCTTTTCGTACAGGGGTGCACACTGTTACGGGAACAGTGTGCTTAGTCGGGTTTAGTTAAAAAAAATTATTTAAGTCATTCTTTAAAACTGAAACCCCTGCGTTTTATCCTCTCCAATACAGAACCTAACACCTAGGGATTTCCTCTCAAACTCCTCCTATCCATCTAGCCATTGATAACAACAATTTAGTCATCCTCAAGATGGAGAACACCATGGTAACTTCGGAATCGTGAATTCTTCGGTGTTTTACTTTTCATAGCAAGACTCCGACTTGAAGTAATTTCGAATTTTTGAGTAATTCTGGTCACATAAGGTATGATTTAACTTCCTCTTTGATCTTTGTAAACTTCTACCATAAGAATTCCTAAGAAATAGTTGAAACCTCTATAGAAATGTTCTTGATTTTTTTAAGAAACCTCTCTTAATATGGCTTGATTGTTGGGGCTGTTCTATATGGTTTTATTGTGTTGTTTGGATCTGTGAAGACATGGATGGAATCTTGTCGATGAGGAGATGTAGTAAAGTAAAATTTGGTGGTGTGTTGGGGGGGGAATTAATCTACAAAAGAGTCTACAAATTCATGGCCACAAGTTGTTCGCGTAAATGTCTAAATGAAGAATTATATAAGCTATGAGCTTGAATTTGATTTTGAATGGTTCGTATTATGTAGGAAATCATTCCTAAAGCTTTCGAGGTCTCGAAAACAGTATATAACTCATCGACAAGGTATGTAGGGCTTTCGCTATACTTTTCGGCATGACTAGAATTCGAATAAACGTTTATCGAATTGTCTCGTCAGATTCGAGTTATTTCACCTTCAACTTATAAAGATGCTTAGACCTGATCCTTTCTCATAGATTGCTTACTCTAGAGGATATCTATGAATTCTCGGATTTCCTTGTTCCTTGCTTAAAAAGAACTAGAGCCTTTTTACTCGTTCTCCTTTCGACGTTCATATAAATCATGAATAAGTAACACTTACTTCAAAGGTATTCATAATACATAACTCTCATGTTCTTAGTACTTGTTGGCTCGTAGTAAAAAAAAATTAAATATTTTAGCAACAACCATGATAGTCGAGGAATAATGATGGTAGGCCACTTTGACTCTTCTTAGAATACGTCTTTTAAGGTTGGTTTCGCATTGCACCTATATAATTCATGATTTAGTATATGTATATATTTACTTTAATTATCGAGCCGCACTATAGACGGCCGGGTATGACACATATCGTGTAACCACTAATTAGTTGGGATTACCGAGCTTCATGTGGCCGGGTACGATTCTACCGAGCCTTTATTATGGTTGGGTATGTTATGGATATTATATCCCCACAAAGGGATTTATTATTATATAATGTGATATATTATAAGTAGCAATAGTGAACGACGATTTCACGAGCATACATTTATATCCATGTTGAATTTTAGTTTCCTACCGAGGCTAGTTTCAGAATTCAAATTGTCTCTCTATCTCTTCTCTTATTAATTACATTTTTCATGTTACACTTGTCGCCCTACATATTCAGTACATATTTCGTACTGACGCATTTTTATGCGATGTGTTCATGCCCACAGGTTCGGATAGACAGAGCGGCGTGCCTCCTCAGTAGGACCCCCAGGATCAGCGTTGGGTTTCGCACTCCACTTCTTCGGAGTTGCTGACTTTGAGTCCATAGGTACTATTACAGATGTATATGTGTGGTTTTGGGCATGTCGGGGGCTTTGTCCCGCCCTGTTGAGATTGTCTTACACTCTTAGAGGCTTGCAGACTAGCGGTCATTGTATATATATATTTTTCGTATCGCCCTATCGGCCTTCTGGATAGCTGTTATACTGTTGTTACAGCCTTGTTGGCCTAGGTTATATATATATATATATATATATATATGTATATATATATATAGTGTTGGGCTCTTCTGCCTGCAGGTTATTATATTTCAGATCATATCTCATGGTTGGTTCGCTCGGGCCTTCGGGCATCGGGTGCCAGCCACACCTCCCAAGGTTGGGGTGTGACAGGAACTAAAGCATGAACCAGGTCCATACACAGTATACACACGGGCAGATTCGAGCACAAGGAATGCACGTGAAGGAGATAAGCTTAAGTGATTATATTTGATATCTCCTGAACAAAAAAGTTGCATAAGTGATAAGGAGAAGGACTCCTTACTCGAGAGAACTCTATCCTAGATAAAAGAAGAGTTAGAAGTTGAAGATAACTAGAACTCTTCCACCAAGGAAGAATATAACATTAGAACTCTAATTATTTCCTATTTTACTAACTCTATATATTTCAGGATGTTCTCATTTTACAGGTACGCACAAACGCTGAAGTTAAAATGTGAGTTGAGAGCAAAATAGCAAGGCATTTTGCAAGCAATTCGTATGTGTGATTCAAATGTGCAAACCTAAAGCTATATGAACCAGATAGAAGAACCAGTTCCAAGTGTCTGTCTTTTATTCTAGTATCATTGTAGTAGGGCTTTCAAGTTGTACCTTTCAGCTTTATCTAGAAGCAATTGTACTAGGTACTCTGAGTGTTGTATTCAAGTTAGAGTTAACTTGAAGTTGTTGCAACAGCTAGAGGCTGACTGCCACAAAGGGTTAGAGGTAATCCTTAGGTATATAAAGAGTTTTGTAAATGTTGTTTTTGGCTCAGTGATTTAGTGAAGTGTTGGGAAAATCCTAGTGGATAGTAGGTCGTGATTTTTTCACCTTTTGAGCCGGTGTTTTCCACGTAAAAATACTTGTGTTCTTTACTTTTCGCATTTATTATTCTGCAACAGTAGTATAAGGAACACATAGAAGAACCAGGTCTCAGCTTTGCTTTGTATCTAGGGGCTCAATTCGAAGAATCAACTCTTGGGGTTCACACAGGATAATGATCAAAAATATTTCATTAAGTAGTTTGATACACACGTAAAACATAACTGTATCTCCTGAAATGCTATATCTATGCTGATACTAGTCTCCAGCACAAGCAACAAGCTGTCTCAAGTACAATCCACAGACAACAAACATAGACCACTTTATTTATGTATTACTAATGCAGAATCCTTCAAGTCCATGACATGAACAGAGCACCAGTTATTCGTAATTTAACAACGTTGATGGATCAAGCATTTTTCAATTTTACGCCTGCAATAAACAGATGGTGAAGAATTAGCATAGAATATTGACACTAAGCAATTAAAATACCAAGTTCTTTACATATGAGTAACTACCAAAAAGCGGCTCTTATATAAGTCGACTACTTTCTGGGGATCAACTTTTGTCTGCTTGTAACCATCAAGCTTGTCCACTTCCTGCAGGGCAATCACATAGCACAACCTATCAATCATTTATTGAATCAACTATGCCTCAATCCCCTAAACTAGTTAGGCGACCATAGAGCAGAATTGCATATGAGGAGGACAAGTCAACAGTAGAACCACTATCAGATTTAACTTCAAAACCTCACAATTCTATCTACTTAGTGAAGCAATAAAAATTTTGAACTTCTAGCTGTAAGAGAATAATCCACCAATCCCACCGCTCATAAACACCCGTCTTGGTTTTTCTCCTCTTCTTAGTTTCTATATGTTTTTAACAGTGTATATCCTGAACACTAGAAGTAGACCAGCTTTGGGGCAGCCACATAACTTCATTAACACAATTTTCAGGCAAGTTAGTTCAGAATAATCATACCTCGATCCATTTTGCTAGTTTTGGCCTCCCAGATGTGATATCATACTTAAACACCTCTTGCAAGAAGATTTGGAACCTTTCAACAAAGGGAGCATATGCTATGTCGACCTAATGCACCACAGTTTCAAATTTAGTATGATGAAATTTCAATATCCAGAAACATACATCTAGGATGTTCTAAGCGGTAATAGCTTTGCATATTATAGTAAAGCTACCATCTTACACTGTATATCATTGAGAGGGAAATACCTCAACAAAGTATATATATAGATTTAACTGACCTGACTGAACTGACCAAGGAAGAAAGGTCCATCGTCAAATTTGTCGAGAGCTGTTTCTAAGTAGTCAAATTGAGGTCCTGGTGCAAGTATGAACTATTGTTAACTTCTCATGAGGGAAATTACAAAATAGTATATAATAAATTTCAAAAGGCAAATCTTAAGAAATCTTACCAGCCTGCTTCTCAACATCTCCTTTAAACGAAGTATATACTTCTTTCAGGAATGTATCACTGTAAGCTATCAACTCTTCAGCATACTTCTGTTTTTCAGGGTCCTAAACCAATTTACAAGTATCAAATTTAAAAGTTCTGCTTCTTCTTTTTCACTCATTTGGTTCCATGTCAGGAGGAGAGGAGGGTTGGAAAATAAGAATAAGTCAGTTTAGGCCAAGAATGAATTTTGCAGCTTACATCAGGTAGAAGAGATGGCCCCTCAAAGTTGCTGTCGACATATTTAATCAGATCGAGACTCTCTCCAATCACTTTGTTGTCGTGTTCCAGAGAGGGCACCTATTGAAGAACAGAAAAAAAAAAAAAAATCAGAAGCAAAGGCCCCTCATTCATGTATTAGAAACCATTAATTTGAAGGGATAAAAGTTATTTTCTAGTAGAGATTTCTCGCATTTATAATTGGCGTATATCACACAGTAGGCAATTCCACTTACATTTTTCCATAAGGCTCAACACTTTGATATAACATTGCAGCTAGCAAGAAGTTAAGCTCTGTAGAAATAATGAACTTTGTGCTTTAAGGGGTCGTTTGGTAGGATGTATTAGGGAAAATAATACATGTATTAGCTTTGGTATTATTAATCCCTTGTTTGGTAGCGTTTTTCAACCTATGTATAACTAATACTTATATTAGTATACACCTTACTCAGTACTATTCTATACATAGCAAACTATGACATTAGCAATACCATGGTTTTTAATACATGGATAAACATGTATAAAGACAGAACAGGTTTTAATACACCAAATCAAACGGTCGATAAGAAATAATCTCAGCATAACTAATCCTCGCCTAACTAATCTCAACATTTTTATTACACCCTATTCAGTATTATTTTTATACACCCTACCAAACGATCGTTGCATCAAGAGAATTTACCTTATTTTGCGGGTAAACTTTTTCCTTGTACCAAGCAGGCCTGTTCTGAAGATCAATTGGAACTAATTCGATCTTATCTTGCAAACCCTGCAATTGTCAAAAACTTCAAAGTTTATTTACTTCCATTCACTTGTTAATCATACATTCATTTAGATAAATTCAAGATTCTAAGTAATACAGGCATTGTCACAACTAAAAAAGAAAATAAGAGTAATTACCAAGCTAATTAACAACTTTAAAATATTAATACGGATATGAGTTTTGCAGTAAACGAACCTTGACATTTCTGGTAATCCATACACGCTGAGCAAAAGGGCACTGGTAATTGATATACAACCTTCAAAAATAAAAGAAAAAAAGAACCCCACTTCATAATCTATCAAAAAAGAGGCATCCCGTACACAAAGCATCCCACATTCACGCTGGGTCGGGGAAGAGCCGGATCCCTAAGGATGTGATATAAAAAGCATACCCTAGGGATGTGATATACACACTGGCTACTCCCACGGTTCGAACCCGTTATCTATAGATCACACGAGATAACTTTACAATTTACGACCTATCAAATAAAACAAATAACCAAGAAAAAGAAACAGAGATAGTCAGAAAAAGGGTGACCTGGTAGTTCCGTCAAACAGAGTCGGGGGTTCAGAAGTAGAATCAAGAGATGGAGGAAGAACTTCTTGTACACTTCTGTAGAAACCAAATGAACCCCATCAAAAACCAGCAAAAAGGGGAAGTGCAAAATTGATTTTATTTCAATATGTAGACATACAACTATCTGTATTATAAAAGAATATTAAAAGAGGATGCTAAACTTACGAAGTAGCCATATATAGTTGCTGGTTTTACTGCTGTAGCTGTGAAAGATAGAAATGTGGGGGTGAAATTTGATGATCAATGAGAAGGGAAAATGGAGGTTTTATAGCATGATCAAGGTATGGTGTGAGCAGAGCAGTGACGAAATAATTATTGAAAAGGAATAACTTTAGGGGAATGTTATAAATGATTGTATTAAAAGTTTAAAACTGGCAGAATAGTTCGGGACCCTCAACTTTGACAACTTTTGTTTAGCACTAATTATCCAAACTTTCCCCGATTCCCGCTACCCGCTCTATATCTATTTATTCTAAATATTTTAATGTATTCATTAAATCAAATTTAGTTTATTAGTATTAGTACATCATTGAATATACAATTCCAAAAATTCTTTCACATCCGATTCTTTCTGTTTTTTTTTTCAAACAAAAAGTTAAAATACGAAAAAAAAATCAGAATGAAAAGCGTCCATTGTCTAATGGATAGGCAAAGCAGTCTCATTCATAGATCCGCTATCATCTGCAGTCATGTACCATTCCACTTTTTCCTATTTAGGGTATTATCGCACCAGAATTTATTTATAACTGCTAGCCCAATAAAACGTATAAATTTTATATAATTTTTGTATATAACATACAAAATGTATACATATAGAAAAAATATACAAATTTTATTAATTTTTCGGCTATTATTTTTACAGCGGCTATACAATAATTTTTCCTTCCTATTTCTTGGTCAATTCGATTTTTCTTTGATATAAAATTATGTTAGAAAACCTCAAAGATTAAAATATATCTAATTTTTTTCAAATTTGTTTGGAGTAATACCTTATTACCCCCTAAATTTATCACCGATTATTAGCTTCGTGGGCCAAGCCAGCCCAATTGCTGTTCTAGATGATCATGGAATTATGTACACTTTGTGCCCATGTCAACCGATAGCTAAAATGGAGTGAGAGTTTTGATGCTTTCATTCTTAACCAATAATCATCAACAACATAACCGAATCTAGGCAATATATGTATATGTACTAGAGCGAAATAGGCAAAATACCTTATCACCCCTAAACTTATCACGTATTATTAGTTTCAGCCTTAAACTATTCGTGGTCTTAATTATTCCTTCAACTAGGTCTTTTGAGAGCCATTACCCCCCTGGACGCTGAAGTGGCAAATTTTGTGGGTGCACTCGCCTGCCACGTGAATTTTTCTGTATATGTGACATTTTTTTTGAAAAACAAAATATATTTTTACCTTTTTAAGTATGTTACCTTTTTATATAATTTTTTTCGAATGCAATTTATAATAAAACTTGGATAGAACTACATTATTTAGGCTAAATTTTTTTCTTTGACTAAAAATAATAAAGTTTTAGTAAATCTTTTTTTGAATTTGACCTGAAAATAAAGATTTATACAATTGAAATAAATAGTCAAGGCATCTAAACAGTTATAAAAATACATAGTTTGAAATTAATTATTTTGGCTATAAATTTTTATATAGCTCTAAATTATGGTGCTCTAAAAATATACTTTTTACATATTTTACCTGAAAAAGTAAAAATACACAGTTGAAATAAATGGTCATTGCATCAAAAGAATAAATAAAAAGAGTGAACAATTGCAAGAAATAACTTATTATTTCTAACATACTTATTGCAGAAATGCAGGGCAAGGCTGCGTACGATAGACCTTTGTGGTCCGGCCCTTCCTCGGACCGTGCGCATAGCGGGAGTTTAGTGCACCAGGCTGTCTTTTTTTTAGTGATCTAAAAATGTATCCATAGAGTAATTTATTTTTGGCAATTGTACACTCTTTTTATTTCTTCTTTTGATACAATGATTATTTATTTTAACTATGTATTTTTTCTTTTTTCAGGTAAAATCTCTAAAAAAAATAAATATATTTTTAGAGCACCATAATTTAGAGCTATATAAAAAATTATAGGCAAAATAATTAATTTCAGACTATGCATTTTTATAACTTTTTAGATGAATTGACTATTTATTTCAATTATATAAATCTTTATTTTCAAGTCAAATTCAAAAAAAGATTAACTAAAACTTTATTATTTTTAGCCAAAGAAAAGAATTTAGCCTAAATAATATAGTTCTATCCGAGTTTTATTATAAGTTGTATTCAAAAAAAATTATCTAAAAAAGTAACATACTTAAAAGGTAAAAATATATTTTATTTTTTTAAAAAATACCACATATACAAAAAAATCCACGTGGCAGGCGAGTGTACCCACACAATTTGCCACATCAGCTTCAAAAAAATCCATAGCTCTCAAAAGGCCTAGTTGAGGGTGGTAATTAAGACCACGAATAGTTTAAGGCTATAACTAATAATTCGTGATAAGTTTAGAGGGTGGTAAGGTGTTTTGCCTATTTCTTATTATGCTCTAGTACATATACATATATTGCCTAGATTCGGTTATGTTGTTGATGATTATTGGTTAAGAATGAAAGCATCAAAATTCTCACTCCATTTTAGCTATCGGTTAACATGGACACAAGTGTTTATAATTCCATGATCATCTAGAACCGCAATTGGGCTGGCTTGGCCCACAAAACTCACCAACCCGACCCGCGAAATCTGAGTCCCAAACAGGCGCACATGTAGAAATCGAGCCTGGCTGGTCCCGGGATTCTTGCCCCATGGATTTGGTGGAAAATCAGAAATAGTCTGATTTACAATTGCTAATTGAAAATTAGTACAGTTTCAAAAGTAAACAAAATTTAAACACTTTTTCACGCAAAAATAAAATATGAACCAAAACACCATTAAAAATTTGGAAAAAATTCCAGCATAATGTGCTGGAATTTCATAGTATGTTGGGTTCCAATATAATATGTTGGAAGCTTATATGCAGGAGCTTCATTGTCCAACTTATTATGCTGGAACTTTCCGTGTTTCAGCTAGGATATTTTTGTCCAGATTTTATCTCCGCATAAATTGGTGACTATTTTTCAATAACTTTACAAACGTTGGATGTTTTTCAATTACCAATCCGAAAACTAGCTAGCCCATGCTATTTTGCCAAGGGTCCAGCCTGACCCAAAAGAGTAAAAGAGTATCTTTTTCAAACAAATAATAAAAGAAAAACGATTGGATTTTGTAACCATTAATCAACGATCGTATTGATTTTTACCTAATTATACTATAATAGAAACCTATTTATCATATTTATTTAGATTACTTATTAATTACTTTGTATATCTATATTTACTAGTTATATACAAAACCATAAAAAAAAGAAATTCAAGATCCGTTAAATCTAGCCTATCAGTTACATGATACCCTAACCACCATTTCCAATAATCCCATGTATATTTAAGATTCTTTCCTTTTCCAAAGGATTACAAAAACAACTTCTCTCTTTCTTAACAATACCCAAAATTGTTCTTACCCACACTAAGAATACTGTTATCCCCCCAAAATTGCAGATTCTTTTCCTCTTCCAATGCTTTTTGAAATTCGGTTTCTCTCTTTCTTACTAATCACCAAAAATCTATATTTCTTATTGATACAATGGAGACGAAATTCAGAATATTACTCTAGAATCAAATTGTGGGTAAATTTTGAATCTTATTTTCTTTCTTTCTAAAATCTTTATTTTATTTGACTTGTATATGATAATCAATACCTAAAAAATACTCGATACAATACTAACACGATTATATTAAATTTTTAGTATAGAGTTGTGATGGAAAGTTGAAGAAGATGAAGATCATAATTGTATCATAATTTTTCAGAAATGTATCCCGATTATATTATAATTGTATATGTATCATAATTGTTGTATGATTTGTATTACAAAAGTATGATAATTATATATTTATTGCACATTGTTGCGAGCAGTTGTGAGTTCGTGATGAATTTCACAGTTTGTATCACAAATATGATAACTGTATATTAATTTATTGATATTGTATCAGGTATTATTTTGGATATTAATGTACCATATACAAATTAGATATAACTGTAATACAAGTATGATACATTTCTGTTTTAGGCATTGATGTATCTGATTACAATTATGATACATCTATCATACAATTATCATATAATTTTTGAATATTTTTTAATAATATAAAGCTATTGGCAATGGTGGGAAGAGAGAAGATGGAGATTCTGGGCCTAGATTAAGAAATTTTGATGTAAAAAAAGTTGAGAGAAGAGGAGAGGGAAAAAAATGAAAGGATGTAATTGAATCCCTTAATTGAATACACTAATAATGGGGTGAGAGCATTTTAAGAAGCAATGTATACATTTTGTAAGAAAAACCTAGATATTTATTAAAAACTGCAAAACATAAAAAATATAGGTACATAAGTTTCTAATATAGTATAACAACGTAAAAATCTTCCTTTTCACTTCCAACTGTCAATTTGACATTTTTTTGCTTGTTGTTTCCTAAATTTTTGTTATTTACAATATCCCATAACACTTAAAAACTATTTTTTAAAAAAAGATAAACATTAACCAACCGAAAAGTAAAAATTATGATAAGTAGTGGCAAAGCCATATGTATTCAAAAGTGTCAATTGACACTCCTTCATCGAAAAATTACATTGTGTAGCTAAGTAAAAATAATTTTTATGTATATATATTATATATTAACTTCCCTTAATTTATTTATGGATTTATATTCGATCCTGTTTAACCCAAAAAAATGGTTTTCAAGGTCAAAACAATCATTTTATATGATGGGCCACAAGCAACCGATTCAATCCGAAAGATATAAAATTTCATTAATACAACGTGATAGAGAAGTGGGAAATAAATTCAATGACATATAATATAATTAAAATACAGCAGAGAAGAAAGAATTCTTATTGAATGATCCTTGATAGGATAATGAGCCGAACAGAGCTTGAAGAGCCGAACTATGGCTAACTTGGGAGCAAGATGCTATGAATTACAATGTATAGAATTGTAGAGAAGAACATTAGGTTCCCCTGATGGTGGTAAAGGTATGTCTATTTATAGGGCTAAATCTAAGTAACTAGTCTCCTTGAATTTTGGGTCCATTATGAGCATTTACACAATCCATCCATTACTTTTGGAAGACTTATAACAGCTGTGTAAATGCTGAAATTCTGTAACGGATGAGTTAATTCCATAACTCATGAATTAATTCCATAACTAATGAGTTAATTCCGTAATTAATGAGTCAATCTCGTGCCTGTTGAATCAATTCTGTGCCTGTTGAGTCAATCCGTGCCTGTTGAGTCAATCTCGTGCCTGTTGAGTCAATCTCGTAATTGATTACCTTGTTCTGACCGTTACAATCATTTATTGAATTTATTAATAATTGATTTGTAACTGATGGTGTAATGATGGTAAATCCCATAAAATCTGGGATTAATTTATTCCTTCCTCATTTATAATTATGAGATATTCTCTCGTGCTTGATCTGGGCTATTTCATGATGATCAGTTCCGGGGCTAATAGGCATGGTATGAGTATGTTCGGTCCCGGGGGTGTTTCACATATCATCTTTACATGTCATTCTTCACTTTTCTTCACACTTTACTGACACATGTCTTCATTTAATAGACCCACATGGCGAGTCTAATTTTTACTAATATAGATAGTGCCCCACTTTCCGGTTACTCACTATGATGTGACCGGAAAGTGGAAGATTTTATCCTTTTCATCCTTGCCTCTGCCTCATTAAAAACCTTGCCAGAAAAACCCAATAGGGACAAAAACCGAGCGAAGGAAAAAAGAGTGCAGAACTTAGATATTCAGATGATAACTCTGTCGCTTATGTTCCTTTCGTCAATAATCGGTTGGTTTACCCCTGTCTTGTTTCGGGGGTTGAAGACAAATCTTTGCCTTATGTTTGCAAAGTTTGATATATGTATTTCGACTTTATTTTCTGCCTATTTTAATGTTTGGGTTTTTGTTTCACCCTTTAACTTTACATTAAAAATGCTTCAATGGTCCGTGACTTTTTTGAATAAGCACGAATTATAAAAGAGGGCCCTTTTATGAACGACACTTAATGAAGAAGACGTCTCAACTTCATAATGGTGTAAATATACAAAAGAGAGATAGGAATTTTCACATGTTTTTCTTTAACAATGTTTTGAAGAAAGTTTTTACATTTAATTTTCATAGCATTTCACATGTGTTTGTGTATCGTCTATAACTCGTTTTGCAACTGTTTTTTCTTTTAACAGATTCGATATAAGCTTGCACTCGTAACTGTTTTTCTTTTGCAACAGTTTTTTTTTTGAATTAGTACAAGGAGATAACTATTTTTGTTTACAATTGTTTTAAATATAAGGGTATGAATTTTTACCCATAACTATTTTTATTGATAACAGTTTTCAAATGAATACAAGGGTAATGTTTTTTCATCCGTAACTGTTTTCAGTTACAACAGTTTTTGAGTAAGTACAAAGATGTGTATTTTTACCCATAACTAATATTCTGCCTTTAACCTTTTTTGAAACATTCATTTATATTTACGGATATGTTTTCAAAGGTTTTCGAGTCAGGCTTGTGTTTTTGGCTTGTGACTTTGCCTTCTATATATATAGTCCCCAAGTGTTAGAGCTTTGAAGTATGAAATCTCGAGCATTTGATTATTCCTTTCATGTGGTCCATTTCCTGAAAAGGAAAAACATACGGGACTCGGAGGTATATATTTAGATGATGACGGCTTAATCCTCCTTTTTTTACCAAAAAGGTTGTAACCTAGACCGGAATTAATACAGTGTTCCTCGTGTCTTTCGGGTCTAATATCATCATTTGGTATTTTAGAGATTTTATTCGAGTACTAATTTTTCTTGGCACTTTAGAAAATTATTTGAGTGCTTATACTTAGTCTTTTAGACTTAAAATATATATTTGGATGCATCGTTACATGTGCGGCGTCTTAATGTTGCACCTTTGGGTGTCTAACTTTTATGTAAAAGGGGGCTCTTTTATATACTTTAAACGCTATGACGAGGACGTCTCCTTTTATTCAGGCGTAAAATAGGATCGATTGATCCGAGTAGACTTTTAGTCTGAGGGAATATTAATCCCGGTAGGATTTACAAGAGTATTGACCCCATTAACATTTATGGGAGTATTGACCCCTGTAAGACATTGAGTTTGAGGGAGTATTGATCCCAAATAAATATATATCTTAGTAGATTTGTCCTGAAGAGACATTTAATCTAATTAGATTTTGAATCTAAATTGGAGTATATGAACATACTTCCAAGTAGAGAGGGACACATGTCCGAAATAACATTTGAGATTTACGGGATAATCGATCTGAGTCATAATACAATTAGCCATTAAGAAAGGCTTAGATATTTAGCTTGAATGGTCATTGTTGGACCGAATATAAATCGTGTGTTTGTTCAAAGTGAACTTTATGCTGGTGGCTTATTTGCATACATTTATCTTGACTTAGATGTAACACTCTCGTTTTTTATCGTGGGATTCTTGACTCTGACATGGAGTTATTGATCCTTTTTGTGTACGTGTAGTATATGTATTTTTGAAGAACTCATTCAACACTGTTTGAAGTGTTTATGCTTGATATGAGTAATACAACTAACTGAGTTGAGCTGGTAAATAATGTCAGGTCAAATTGACTAATCTTCAAGTGTGAGTAATCTCCCTAGTGTTTGAGTTTTGAGGTATGAGAACTCTAATACTGGAATCATAATTTGAACAGTTCGCGGTCTAATAGTCCCCAGTAGGATAGTTATTTTCGATATTGATGGACTTTCAAATGGTCCAGTTCCAACATAGGGACGGTACCGAAGCTCTTTTTATCAAATATTTTGTACTCTGGCCGGGAACTACGGAGGTTCCAAAATGTTGTCGAGGGTCATGACATATCATGATTTGAGCTATTCATACTGACTTTGATGAGTTTTTGATTTGAAGTCTTATTACTAGAGTAATTTTCACTAATTTCTTTATAAATTTCTCGCATCATATATTTTGTTTGTTTGGTCCATGTGGTTTTAGCTTTTGGAGCCTTGAATATTCTCAAATATAATTCTCCTCCAACAAGGCAGGTAGTACGGGATGAGACGCACTCAGAGTTATCGAGAGCATGCTTATCTTTGGGTAAAGTCCCATTCTAAATAAGAGATGGCTCGATCCTGAGGTTGTTTGATACAGAAATGATATTTCTCAATAAGTGCCCGGGGTTACTTTCTAAGTCAGTGATATCAGCAGTAGATCTGAGACTAACACATCCGGCTCGATTTTCTTGGGCTGCATAGTTTCTTGGATTTGATCAATCGTTAAATCAATATTTTTGCTCTGAGTCCCCAAGCTAATTTAAGCCCTGTAGCATATGCTTCATACTCGGCTTTGTTGTTAGTAATAAAATAACTTTTATGAATTATCTAACTACTTTCCCTGATAGGCATTAAGCATTGCCCCTAACTCGGGAGGTTTAGTACTTGTGGACCTAATTGTGTAGAAGGTCGAGATCCCGAGAATTATCCCAGAAATAACATGTTTGGGTAATATGTTCGAGCTAAAATTAATCATGAAATCTACGAAATTTGTGATTTTATAGTCGTACGTTGCTGATAAACAATATCATATTCACTTAGTTCGACTACTCATTTAGTTAGCCTTCCTGACAGTTCATGTTTATGCAAAATATTGCGTAATGAAAATATAGTGACTACGAGAATTGAATAACATTGAAAATAAGGCCTTAGATTTAGGGAAACTACAATTAATGCCAACTTATCAAAATGTAGATATGTAGTTTCCGTATCTAAGATCATTTTATAATAGATAGGAGAATGTGTACATTTATCTTCTTGAATTAAAATTGCATTTACCGAGACATCCGAGACAATTTGGTGTACCAACAATCATCTTTCTCCTCAGAATTTTGAAAGTAATGATGCATTGTTGTTAGATAGCACGTTCGAATGATTCGACTTTTCGGACTAAACCGATCTCTCGAAGTCTATAATTTTATCTTTTATTATTTGACTCTAGTTTCTTCTTTTTCTTGGCTGGATTATACCGCGGGTCAATATTGAGCATATAAACCTTTTCCTCCGGTAGTACACCTACTATGTTAGCATGGAGGCAAGCAAAGCAATTTTTGTTAGCATGCAAAAGTTTAATCACCTTACCTTTAAAATCAGTTGTCACACCTCCTTTTTCCGCCCCCGAGAGGGTACAAGGAGTTTTTTCCAATTAAAGGACAATCGAAAGGGGATTTATTTGTTTATTTCAGAGTCGCCACTTGGAGATTTAGGGTGTCCCAAGTCACCAATTTTAATCCCGAATCGAGGAAAAGAATGACTCCATATTACAGTCTGCGTACCAGAAATCCGGATAAGAAATTCTGTTAACCCGGGAGAAGGTGTTAGGCATTCCCGAGTTCCGTGGTTCTAGCACGGTCGCTCAACTGTTATATTCGGCTTGATTATTTGATTTTATACAAATATGAACTTATGTGCAAATTTTAACTTTTTTTACCGCTTTCATAATTATTATTATTATTTTTTTACAAGGAACTGCAACGTTGTGAAAATGTATCTCGAACCGCGTTACAATCAATGTACCCGTGGTCGTCGACACACTTTGACTCCGTTGAGATTTGGATTTGGGTCACATCAATGTGCACCCGAGTTTAAGAAAATTAAATTATTAAAGGCGCGCCTAAAGCGACTAGCGTATCATCTACTTTGGGTAGGGCCGTGGAATTTTGCTAAACGGTCCATCCCGAAGTCTAAGCAATTTAAAGCAAGTATTTACTGAGCGCCCCGCAATTTTGTATTTTTATTTGGCGAGGCTCATCTCATTCTTATTTTTAAGGATAAACCTATAGTGACTACATTTCTTCTATTAAGTTTGTCTCTAAAAATAAAAGAAAATTTCTCAAAAAAAAACATAACTTATTAGTTATTATTTTACGGCTAATGTGAATGGAAAATTGCGATCGAGTTTGTACAAAGAAAAATTAATTTCATTCTATATTCTATTATTCAATAATACTGGAACATGAGATTGACACACCATAATATCAAAACAAATTAACTAGTATTTGATTAATTTAAACTAACATTATTAGATGAAGAAGTTATACATATGCAACCCCATTACTCATTAATTAGTCAACTACATTTTTATACAAAGAAAGAAAAAATTCTATTCAAACACGAATCTAAACAGGAGGAATTCAACAGGAACAAAGCCTGATTAATATTTCATTTCTCTTCAAGCCGAGAGTATACAAGTGTGTACCTGGAAATGGCAGTACAAGAACAAAAGAAGGAGGAGTCAGCATCAGTAATAACACAGCAACAGCAGATTCAGCAACAAAATCCCACAGCAAATAACATCAACAAAACCCAGCAATAATCAGTGTAACAATGGTCAGAACCAAACTGAAAAACCTCGGAAAGCCTGACTGAAAAATTCAATAGCACTAAACGCAATCCACAGAAAGCAGTAACAAAGTTCTGATTTCAGTAGTAAAGAAAAGGACCTCACTTTCAATTTTTAGCTCTCAAAGACTGACTTTTAATTCTGAAAAATTAGCTTATTTCTCACTTTGAAGTTCTAAAATTTTTTCTTCTCTCAAAATTCCAGTCTCAATCCTTTTTTTTCCCAGTCCCCTTCTCTATATCAACTCCCCTATTTATAGGCTAGAACTAAACATTATTTATTCAAAATTTTTCACTTTCAGCCTGTATATTCCCTCTCATGTGCATTTATACACTTTTATCATTAATCTCATGCTTATTTTCTGATTTTCCACCCTTAAAGATACCAGACAGGGTGTATTCTGCACTAATAATTCCCTTTTCATTAAATAATTCATTAATTATACAGTGAATATTAACTGGCAGGCTACTAACACTAATCATTTTAAATCTTTTAACACCCAAAAATATCCCTGAAAAATCCCCTATTATTATTGTCTTGCCCTCACTCTTAGCAATATGTATTTAAACCTCTCTGATTTACAGCCACACCAAATCACTACACAGCTACAACCAATCCTTAAGTCAAATTCACACAAAAGATTCAAGCATCAAAACAGACCAACAAAGTGATTCATGCTGCATTCGTCCAAACAAAGCAGTCACAAACTAACTATTCGACGAAGTTATTCAAATCGAATGTAGCTTATAACTCAAACAAACAGAAGAAAAACCTTGACCAAATAAAAAGGTCTTGAAGAAGAAGGAGAATTAATGAACAAAACAAGATTACAAAAATAACACTTTAAACAAAGAATCAATAATCCGAAAAATAGAATGAACCAAACAAGATTACAAACAACACTTAAAACCAAAAACCATAACAGAAAATAAATCAAATGAACTAAATAATCTTGAAAGAAAAATCTGACACTTGAACGAACCCAAGTCGAACTCGGAGTTGAACATATTGGAGGTCGAACGGACTGTTTGGTTCACTGCTGTGCGCGAGGAAGCGACGGGGAGGCTGGTTATGGTCGTTTTGACATGAAAGAGGAGGACACCATGGGCTATGGCGTGAGGGTTTTCTTCAGTTTTCTTCTTCTTCAAAATGAAGAAAATGAACAGTAGCTTTTTTTTTTCTTTCTCCTCTCAATTTTTCACGTTTTGTCCCCTTTTTTCTTTTCTCAAAATTTTTGCTTTTAAAAATTCTTTCAATCCCTTCCCTTCTCACGTTCTGTCCGCCCCCTTTTCAAACTTTTTCAATCCCTTTTTTTTGCTTTTAAAATTCTTTCCATCCTCCCTTTTGTCTTTTTCCTCCCCCCTTTTCACGTTTTGTCCCCTCCTTTTTCAAAATTTTCAACTTTCTCTTTTCTCTTTCCAAAATTTTGCTTTTTTTTAATTTTTTTCCAAATCCCCCTTTTCAAATCCTCATCCGTGTATTTTGTAGCTTGCAAAGAACATGGACCCCACGTGTGTAGAGGTCCAAGACTTGTGTCCCCCATGCGTGGTGGGATTCCCCGTGTATGGTGTTCCGTCCGTATTCCCCACGCGTGTCCCCCATGTGTAGTGGACTCGGATTATTATGGGCTAGGTCCGAAAATTAGGCCTAAAAACAGGTAGTTTGAACCCAAATATTATTCTTTTGCCCGGACCCGAGAATAAAACCCGATGTTATTCAGTTAATCCTATGCAAGCAAAATAACTACCAAATTAAGACTAACATTTAAAACAAAACTTATTTCTTTCTTCTTTTTTTTTTTAGTATTTTTTCAAGATTAAAATAGCTACAAAGCATAAATAAAACTATTTTGTCATTTTCGTTTTTATATAAAGATAAAATATAAAGTACTATTTTTTTATTATTTTGTATTTTTCAAAATTAAAAGGGCTACAAAAACGTTAATAACTCTTTTTTTTATAATTTTCGAAATTATACAACGATAAAAATATAAAGTACTATTTCTATATGACTACAAAACATTAATAAAACTACATTTTTTTATAATTTTTGAAATTATATAAAGTATAAAAATAATGTACTATTTTTGTATTTTTCAAGTTTGTGAGAAATACATAAACTAAAATTTACCTATATATTTTCTTTTTGTAATTTTTCTTTTGCGACGAAATAAGGTAAAATAGTCAAAATAGCTATATTATACTCAATTCAAATATTAACGTTTTGTAACCCTCTTTTTTTTATATAAGAAAAATTCTAAATTAAGCTATAAACTAAATTAACTCCAAAAATACTAATTAAACTCCTAACAAAAATTATCATACACAATTAAACACCAATTAAAACAAAAATTGCATAATTTGACATTAAATGCTAACAATGCAAAATATTCCTACTTTTGTGAATTTCATTTTTTGTAAAACAAACTTAATTAAATACTAAATGAAAAAATGTGATATATTTTATATTTTTATTAATTAAAACGAATAAACATGCACTCATAAAAATACAAATAATTATACAAAAATACTACAAAATAACAAAAATTGCACACAAAGGAAAATTATTTTATTTTGATTTTTTTTTGGGGAGTAATTCTTTCATAGGAAAAAAATCACGTGCTTACAGCTGCCCCTCTTTGCCTGAAGACACGAAGGGTTTTCGTGCAAAGATAAAGTGAGCGATTTTTGCCCATCCGAGTACTCCGTGTGAAGCATTTTTTTTTTTAAAAATTTAACCGAACCTTTGCTTCAAAGGTTTCCTACATATCCCTAGCTAAAGGGGAATTAGGTTAATGTAGTTCGGGAAGTTTTGGTAGCTGGGACTACCGTGAGACTGCAATGTTACTATTGTTGCATGCTATTACCACTGCTTACCGATCTCTTTGTTACACCGTGCTTAAAAGAAAACAAGAAGCTAGGCTAGACTGCAACTTGTTCTTGTTGCCTTGCTTTCTTGTCGGCTTGTGTTTCCTCCGGTGCTTTTCTTCCGTGAATTTGGGGATGACACTGGCCCTTTGCTTTTCTGAATACCAATTTTCATCATTTTGCTCGGTCCGCTAGGGATATGGCTTCCTTCATTAAGCTTTTCGGCGGTTCCTCTGGGGATACGGCTCTCTTCATCAGATCTGTTATACTGGGTATAATTTAATGTTCACATGCCACTTCTTTCAAGACGCGTCTTTTTTTCCTTTTGACTCATGCGCTTGAAACTTGTGCTGGGACCTCTTGTTGCAACCTTCTGCTTTCCGGTGCTGGGGATTTTTATTGTTTCCTGCTGGGGATTCCTGTTGTAACCTTCTACCTTCCGGTGGGTTACTGATTTCAAGATCTGCAGTATAAGACTCAAAAGTATCCCTCCCGTTATACAGGTGGGTGCCTGAATGCAAAAATATGAAATGTATGCCCGCATTATACTGGTGGGCGACGTAGAACAGAAATGAAAAGACAGGAATGTATTCCCGCATTATACTGGTGGGCGACCTAGAACAGAAATGAAAAGACAGAAAATGTATTCCCGCATTATACTGGTGGGCGACCTAGAACAAAAATGTATTCCCGCATTATACTGGTGGGCGACCTAGAACATGAAATGAAAAGACAGAAATGTATTCCCGCATTATACTGGTGGGCGACCTAGAACAGAAATGTATTCCCGCATTATACTGGTGGGCGACCTAGAACAGAAATGTATTCCCGCATTATACTGGTGGGCGACCTAGAACAGAAATGAAAAGACAGAAATGTATTCCCGCATTATACTGGTGGGCGACCTAGAACAGAAATGTATTCCCGCATTATACTGGTGGGCGACCTAGAACAGAAATGTATTCCCGCATTATACTGGTGGGCGACCTAGAATAGAAATGAAAAGACAGAAATATATTCCCGCATTATACTGGTGGGCGACCTAGAACAAAAATGTATTCCCGCATTATACTGGTGGGCGACCTAGAATAGAAATGTATTCCCGCATTATACTGGTGGGCGACCTAGAATAGAAATGAAAAGACAGAAATGTATTCCCGCATTATACTGGTGGGCGACCTAGAACAGAAATGTATTCCCGTATTATACTGGTGGGTGACCTAGAACAGAAATGTAATCTCGTATTATACTAGTGAGTGACCTAGAATAGAAATGAAAAGGCAGAAATGTATTCCCGCATTATACTGGTGGACGACCTAAAACAGAAATGTATTCCCGCATTATACTGGTGGGTGACCTAGAACAGAAATGTATTCCCGCATTATACTGGTGGGCGACCTAGAACATGAAATGTATTCCCGCATTATACTGGTGGGCGACCTAGAACAGAAATGTATTCCCGCATTATACTGGTGGGCGACCTAGAATAGAAATGTATTTGTTTCCTCGTTCCTCCGAGAAAATTTTGACAACGATAGAAAATTTTCTGCCCCGGTTTTGTTGACCTTTCTGGCATCGCGTCCTTCTGCCATCATCAACCTTTATTTTCCTGCAGCAGACAAAAGGACTTTGTTAGTTTTAATCCTAGTGTTAATTTTCCGGTTTTCTTTTCTTGGTCTGTGCCCCCACCACTGGTTGGGGGAGAAAGTTGCTTGCTGGGGGTGACCTGTCTGATGGGGATGATTTCCCCCTTTTCTGCTTTTCTCTTTACAGAATCAAACTGTGGGAGTCCGCTTCCCTCCCGAAACCACTTCTTTAGGAGTTTTATTTCCTCCCAGAATGGAAAGGCATAGCATTGCATTGCCTGGGGATATCTTGCACCGGATTGATTTCCCTTTCTTGTGGCGTCTGACCACTTCGGATTTGGGTCCGGGATTTATCAACATTCTGCGGGGAAACCTTCTCGGAACTTGGTCCACAAGTTCTTCACCAGTCATTTTCCGCTCTCTTTATGTCACCCTTCTTTCTACACAATTCGTCTTTTGGTTTTGCAGCCGATGCCTTTTGTCTTATTGCCTCGGCTCTTGGCCTATCCTTTCGTATTTTGCTTTTGTACCCCTTCGGCCTCTGGTAGTAAACTTTGAAAAATCTTTTTCAAAACGAATTCTTAGCAAGAAAAATGAAAAAGATAGAAAAGGAGGAAAATCTCTCTGAACCAATACTTGGTGGAAAAAGGAAAAGAGAAGAACTTATCTGGAAGACATGACTGGTCCTTGTGATCATGACATGCACCGTAGATTCCTGACCCAGTCTATTTGTATCAATCAACTTGCCTGATGACCTTACTTGCTGGGGATAAATGGGTGTCCATTTCTTTGCGAACGCGGACCCTTTTGTTGATCTGTCTTGTCGCCTCATAGTGCCCTTCGAGGGGTTTTCACTAATGAGACTCTCTCTTTTCTCTCAGCTCCCGGCGCCTTATGGTGCCTGTGAAGGTTTTCACCGATAAGACTCTCTCGTTTTATATCTCTCATCTTTCGTCGCCTTGTGGTGCCTGCGAAGGTTTTCACCGCCAAGACTCTCTCATTTTATTTCTTCAACGGAGAATTGGAGTGTTGTCGATATGACCCTCTCTTTTGGAGATTCCTTTGGACTATCAATTCATTTCCAGTTTTATGATCCTCTTCTTCGCCGGGGATCAGTGTATTATTCTCGGCTTTATTTGCATGACTTGGCACCTCTTGGATATTGATCGGGAGGTCTTTTGGACGCCGATGTTGGTTTTGGTGTGGGGCTAAAAGAAAGGCTATCAAAAAATGAAATAACTTTGATGGGTGATCCGCTATAACTTTTGGAATCAAACCTTTGTTGGAACTTTAAAACATAACCACTGCCCAGGTTTTCTTGCTTGGGGGATTTTATTTTTTACACTATGTTGAGCTACGTGCGTTACGCACACTGTGCCTATTATGCACACTATCTACACTATGCACACTATGACCGAGATGTGAGGCGCCTACGTATCCTCTTTGAGGAATCAGGTCAAACGTAGTTCCCACGGTTTTTGTTTTTCTTGTGATTTTATCTTCTTCTTTTTCATTTTCTTTTACAATTTTCTTTTTCTTTCTCTTTTTTTTTCTTTTTATATTTTTTTTTTAGTGATTCCAAAAGAGAGATATGAAAGAATAACTTAAGGCTCAAAAGGGGGAAACAAGGGTAAAAAGTGTTTGGATAGAAGAAAGAATTGCCTCCGTCATTTCATTATCCAATAAGTACCAAGTACAAACAAATGAACCAATAATTGCCATAATCAAAGAAATTACGCATAATATCTCTTGACTGCATCTGAATTGATAGCCATGTCAACACATCTTCCCTCGATATCCGTCAAACACAAAGCACCGTTGGACAATACTCTGGTCACGATATAAGGCCCTTGCCAATTTGGGGCGAACTTGCCTTTTGCCTTGACCTGATGTGGGAGGATCTTCTTCAATACCTGCTGCCCTATTTCAAACTTCCTGGGGCGTACCTTCTTATTGTATGCCCTTTCCATTCTCTTCTGATATAGCTGACTATGGCACACTGCTGCCAATCTTTTCTCGTCTATCAAGCTCAACTGTTCTAGTCGAGCTTTGACCCATTCATCATCATCAATTTCGGCTTCAGCGACAATCCGGAGGGACGGAATTTCGACCTCCGCTGGTATTACGGCCTTAGTTCCGTACACCAACTAATAAGGAGTTGCACCTATGGAAGTCCGGACGGTAGTGCGATAACCCAACAAAGCAAAGGGTAATCTCTCGTGCCATTGTCTGGACCCTTCCACCATCTTCCGCAATATCTTCTTGATGTTCTTATTGGCTGCTTCGACCGCTCCATTCGCCTTGGGACGATATAGGGTGGAATTGCGGTGTGTAATCTTGAATTGTTGGCATACCTCTCTCATCAGGCTGCTGTTAAGATTTGCACCGTTATCCGTGATGATTACTTTTGGGATCCCAAATCTACAGATGATATGGGAGTGCACAAAATCCACCACTGCCTTTTTAGTTACCGACTTGAAGGTTTTAGCCTCAACCCATTTGGTGAAGTAGTCAATGGTTACTAGAATGAACCTATGACCGTTGGATGCTGCCGGCTCGATAGGTCCAATGACATCCATGCCCCATGCCACAAACGGCCAGGGTGCTGACATCGTATGTAACTCTGTTGGCGGAGAATGAATCAGATCTCCATGTATCTGACACTGATGGCATTTTCTCACAAAAGAGATACAGTCATGCTCCATGGTAAGCCAATAATACCCTGCTCGAAGTATCTTCCTTGCCAATACATATCCGCTCATATGCGGCCCGCAAACTCCAGCATGTACCTCTGCCATGACCGTCATGGCTTGACCGGCGTCTATACATCTTAACAATCCCAAATCCGGGGTTCTTTTGTACAAAACTCCTCCGCTAAGGAAGAAACCATTCGACAAATGCCGAAGGGCTCTTTTTTGGTCTCTAGTGGCCTGTTCCGGATATATCCCCATTCTGAGGTACTCTTTTATATCATGAAACCAAGGCTCGCCATCTGCTTCATCTTCCACCGCGTTGCAATAAGCGTGCTGATCACGAACCTGGATGTGCAGAGGGTCAACATACATTTTGTCAGGGTGGTGCAACATTGATGCTAAGGTGGCCAATGCATCCGCAACCTCGTTATGAACTCTCGGGATATGTTTGAATTTCACCGATCGAAATTGCTTGCTCAGATCGTGCAAGCATTGTCGATAAGGTATGAGTTTCAAGTCCCGTATTTCCCATTCGCCCTGAATCTGATGTACCAATAGGTCCGAGTCTCCCAAGACCAAAACGTCTTGGACATCCATGTCCGCAGCCAATCGCAGACCCAAAATGCAAGCTTCATACTCGGCCATATTATTGGTGCAATAGAAGCGTAGTTGAGCCGTAACAGGATAATGGCGTCCTGTTTCAGAAATGAGTACTGCTCCTATTCCAACCCCTTTCGCGTTTGCAGCTCCATCGAAGAAAAGCTTCCAACCCGGTTCCTCGGGTAATGCCAGCTCACTTGTATGCATCACTTCTTCGTCGGGAAAATACGTTCTTAAAGGCTCGTATTTTTCATCAACGGGATTCTCTGCCAAATGGTCGGCCAGCGCTTGGGCTTTCATGGCTGTCCTCGTCACATAGACGATATCGAACTCTGTGAGCAGAATTTTCCATTTTGCCAACCTCCCTGTGGGCATAGGTTTATGAAAGATATATTTCAATGGGTCCAAACGGGATATGAGATAAGTAGTATACGAGAACAGGTAGTGTTTCAACTTTTGAGCTACCCAAGTTAGGGCGCAGCATGTTTTCTCGAGTTGAGTGTACTTGACCTCATATACTGTGAATTTCTTGCTAAGATAGTAAATGGCCTGCTCCTTCCTTCCTGTGTCATCGTGTTGCCCCAGTACACAACCAAATGAATTTTCCAGGACCGTCAGATAAAGAATTAAGGGCTTCCCTGGCTTAGGCGGGACCAACACGGGTGGATTAGACAGATACCCTTTGATTTGGTCGAAAGCCTCTTGACACTCTGCCGTCCAACTTACCGCAACATCCTTTTTCAGCAGCCGAAATATGGGCTCACAAGTTGCTGTGAGTTGAGCGATGAACCTGCTGATGTAATTGAGTCTACCCAACAGACTTATTACCTCTGTTTTGTTCTTTGGCGGTGGTAAATCTCGGATGGATTTGATCTTAGATGGGTCTAACTCAATACCCTGTCGACTGACGATGAATCCTAACAGCTTTCCTGATGGAACCCCGAATGCGCATTTGGCCGGGTTAAGCTTGATATCATACCTTCGGAGTCTTTGGAAGAATCTCCTTAGGTCTGCTACATGGTCTTCCTGACGCCAAGACTTTATGATCACATCATCTACGTACACCTCAATTTCTTTGTGTATCATGTCGTGAAACACAGCAGTCATCGCTCGCATGTACGTTGCCCCGGCATTCTTCAGTCCGAACGGCATTACCCGATAGCAGTAAGTTCCCCATGGCGTGATAAATGCTGTCTTTTCCGCATCTTCCTCGTCCATTAGGATCTGATGATAACCCGCATAGCAATCCACAAAGGATCCGATCTCGCGCCCAGCGCAATTATCGATCAAGATATGGATGTTGGGCAATGGAAAATTGTCCTTGGGACTTGCTTTGTTGAGGTTGCGGTAGTCGACGCACACCCTGATTTTCCCATCCTTCTTTGGAACTGGTACCACATTGGCCAACCACTCGGGATATCGAGTGACCCGAATGACCTTCGCCTGCAGCTGCTTAATCACCTCTTCTTTGATCTTTACACTCATTTCTGTTTTAAATTTCCTTAGCTTTTGCTTGACCGGAGGGTATGCCGGGTCAGTGGGCAATTTGTGAACCACTAAATTGGTGCTTAATCCCGGCATATCATCATATGACCATGCAAAAACATCTTTGAATTCCACGAGGGTTTTGATCAATTCTTCCCTGACATTCGGCTCAATATGGATGCTGATCTTGGTTTCTCGGACATTATCAGCGTCTCCTAGATTCACAGCCTCAGTGTCATTTAGGTTAGGTTTGGGTTTTTCTTCAAATTGGCACAGTTCTTGGTTTATCTCTTCAAAGGCTTTATCTTCGTCATATTCAGATTCATCGTCACAAACGACCTCTTGTATCATTAGGTCGGATTCAAATTGATTTATTAGACTAGGTCGAAGATCCGCTGTGTATACCATGTCATTAGAACTAGTAAAAAGAGAACTGTTCAGAAAGAAAAAGAACAAAACAAAATTAAAATGAGACAAAAGAAGAGAACTTTATTAAACTTGCGGGATAGAAGGGTTCACACTTTTACAAAACAAAAGTAAAATTTGGATTACACCCTGGAATAATCCGAACAAAACAAAACAAAAAAAAAACATAAATCAAAGCCTACTACCAAGACTCCCTCGGACAGGAAGAGGAGTAACCGTCCAATTGTTGGTCTTGGCCTCAGGCCCCACAAATTGTATCTCCGCTCTGCTGGAACTCTCTCCAGCTTCTACCATACTGACATCAGTGAATAGCCTCTCGAAACTCTGATTCAGGTTCCCATCCATACCAATCAATGGTCCTAGAATATTTGGGACTGGCGGCCCCTTGGCACTTGCTCTGACAAATGACTTTGAGAGACATGGCACCGGCTTGGGCAGAAACCAAACTCTCTTCTTCATTTTTCGCGCTTGCTTCCTATCTGACGCGGTTGGTTTGAACCCCAAACCGAAGTTTTCCAAGTTCTTGGGCAGGGAAACAGGTTGGACAATCCCCTGAAGCTCAACTCCCAGGCCTTTTCCCGGCACGAACTCGTTGCCCAGCATTTCCGAGACCATCATAATTGTTGCGGAAGCTACCCTAGGGTACTGAAGGATCTCACCCTCAGAAATCTTGTTTGCCGACATTGTATCGAAAATCTGGTAGACCCAAGGACCTTTCTCATCATCGGTCTCTATGAATGGCACAATGGCGCCACCCATGGTGCATGACATGTCCTCGCCGTGTAGTATGACCTCTTGTCTATCCCACTCGAACTTGACCATCTGATGTAGGGTGGAAGGCACTGCTTTGGCTGCATGGATCCATGGTCGTCCTAGCAGCATGTTATAAGATACTGTGGCTTCTAATACCTGGAATTCCATGGTAAACTGGACCGGACCGATGGTCAATTCAAGCACAACATCCCCCACAGTGGCTGTTCCATTTCCGTCAAATCCTCGGACACAGATGCTATTCTTGTGGATTCTTCCGTGGTCGATCTTTAACTGGTTCAGAGTGGATAATGGAAAAATATTGGCACTCAAACCGTTATCCACCAATACCCGAGCAACTACCGAGTTTTCGCATTTGACAGTTAGGTAGAGAGCTTTATTCTGCTCCGTACCTTCCACTGGCAAATCATCATCTGAGAATGTTACCCTGTTCACCTCGAAAATCTTGTTGGCAATGGTTTCTAGGTGGTTTACAGAAATCTCGTTGGGTACATGAGCTTCGTTTAATATTTTCATCAGGGCCCGACGATGCTCCTTAGAATGGATTAGTAATGACAGCAGCGAGATCTGGGCCGGTGTTTTCCTCAGCTGTTCGACCACGGAGTAGTCCTGTACTTTCATCTTCCTCAAGAACTCCTCAGCCTCTTCTTCGGACACAGGTTTCTTGATTGTAGCGGGGTTGGTTCTTCTCAGCTCCACCGGAGCAAAACACCGACCTGATCGAGTCAGCCCTTGCGCTTCACAACTAACTTCCTCCACTTGTTTTCCTTTGTACATCATCACTGCCTTCTCATATTTCCAAGGCACAGCCTTACTATCAATCATCGGCAGCTGAACTACAGGCTTTATGGTGACCAGTTCCCTGTATACCCCTTTCAACACAACCGTAGGTGTGTGCAGAGTCCCTGATATTACCAACTTGTTTGGCTCGGGTTTGCTTGTTATGGCGGACGGGCTCTTTCCCAATATCACTACTGGCTTGATGCCTTCTCCCAGGGACTGTACCCCCATTCCTCCACTGGTCGGTCCTTCTTTCGGAGCGGCCTGGATCATCATCACTGTTTGTGAGAGTTTTCTCAACTCTCCTCCCCCATACACCAACTCAAACATGTGAGTCTCGTGGTGCGCTGGCAGTGGGTTCTGGTTGATGTTAGGAGCCTCCGGCGTCTGGACCTCGATCTTATTGGTATCAATAAGATCCTGTATGGCATGCCTCAACTTCCAACACTTTTCGGTATCATGCCCCAGCATCCCTGAGCAGTACTCACAGCTTACTGATCGGTCCAAATTCTGGGGTGGGGGATTTGGTTCTCGAGTCTGGACAGGATTAACCAAACCCAATTGCCTCAATTTGTGGAACAAAGCTATGTAGGTTTCTCCCAACTCGGTGAAAGTTCTGTGTTTCCGCAGCCTGTCATTCCTAGCATCCGGATTTCCTCGAAAGCCTGCCCCTGGAGGGTTTCTATATGCCCTCGGTGGATGATAGGTGTTTTGTGGTGGTGCATATGTGTTCTGGGGAGCCAGCGCGTGCCATTGCGGGCGAACCGGAGGCTGAGTGTATGTTTAGGCTTGGTGTATGGAGAAATGTGGTTCTCGAGGTGGATAGTAGTGTTGTGCTGGGCTGTATGGGTAGTTTGGCCTGTAGGGCCTGGGTTGGTTGTAGTGGAGTTTGCCAGACCTGGGCCAACTGCTTGCCTCAATCGTGGAAATTTCTTCTTTCTTCCTTCTTCCCAGCGCACCTCCCGTGCCGCTCTGAATAGCCTGGGTTGTGGCCTTGAGTGCCGAGTAATTCAGGATTTTGTTAGACCTCAGACCCTCCTCTATCATGACCCCTATCTTTACTACCTCGTTGAAGGATTTTCCAATCGTCGTCACCAAGTGACCAAAGTAGGTTGGATCCAGTGTTTGCAAGAAGTAGTCCACCATTTCTCCCTCTCTCATGGGAGGATCCACTCTAGCTGCTTGTTCTCTCCAGCGGAACCCGTACTCGTGAAAACTTTCCCCGGGCTTCTTCCCGGTCCTCAATAATGTGAGACGGTCAGGGACTATCTTGAGATTGTATTGGAAATGACATGCGAAAGCATGTGCCAGATCATCCTAAGTGTACCATCTGCTGGAATCCTGCCTGGTATACCATTCTAGTGCCGATCCGCTCAGACATTGGTCGAAATAAGCTATCAACAACTCATCTTTGCCACCTGCCCCTCTCATTTTGCTACAGAATCCCCGCAACTGCGCCATGGGATCATCGTGCCCTTCATATGAATCAAACTTAGGCATCTTGAACTCAGCCGGGAGTTGGACATTCGGGAAAGGGCATAGATCTTTGTAGGCCACGCTGACCTGGTTGCCCAATCCATGCAGGTTCCTGAAGGAATGCTCCAGGCTTTTGAATTTCCTCAATACCTCATCTTGTTCTGGGGCTTTAACCGGCTTTTCAATTTCTACCGGTACCTCCAAATATGGATTGTAGGCATGTGGTTCGGGGGCATGGAATGTAGGCTCAGGGGGATAGTATTGCGTATCGGGAGCCTAAAACAATGGCTCGCTGGCCGTTCTCTGCAGGGTGGCTGATGTGGGTCCCACAAAAGTGGGAACATTTGGTGTTGGGAGAGGTTGATGCGGTGGTGGAGCTTGGGAATCGTGGGGGCTTCTTTCTTGATGATAACGGGGATTTGTGAGGCTTGTTGAAGGGCCGGAGTGATGGTATTCCGGCATGTGCCCCAGTGGCTCAGGGTTCTTTTGTGCTTTGGCTAAAGCTAGCTGCATTGCATTCATCTCTAGTCCCATCCTTTCAATCTTTTCCATCGCTTCTTTTAACAACTGGCTCATCGGCCTTTCTCCCTCGGTACTATTCTCTGAAGTAGTCATGCTTGTTGCTACTGGTCCTTTGGATCTGGTTTGGTAAGGGTGTGTTGCCAGAATTCTTTAACAACTAACTGTCTGGATGCAGACAACAACAAACTTTGTTAGCGTTAGAGCTTAACAGATTTGATAACAACACATCGAGGATGCAATGCTCCTAGGCAGTTAACCGTTTCTAACATGCTTTGCTTCAAACAACATGCGTCATCCCGGCTTGCTCATTTGTCCTTTTAAAGCACTTTGGGAAACCCTGTATTTTATTTTATTCTTGTATTTATTATTTTTCTTTTTCTTTCTTTATTAAAGGCGGTCGAATCTTATGGGGATTGCCTACGTATCACGTCCCCGCGCGAATCAGACCAGGCGTAGTTCTGCCATAAAGTAAAGAAACACAAAATTCTTTTGGAATCATTAAATTCATTCTCAAAATTTTGCTATTACAAATTACTTCAAACAAGGAACAGCAATGGTACAGACTCCACAGTTCTTAACCCGATTTGACTAAAAGAAAAGAAAACAACATATGGGAAAGCAACAAAGTCAAATAAACAGGACTCGACCAAAGATTAATTTTCCAACTTAGGGGCCCGCGAGGCATCATTCGGCCTTTCCGCGGCCCTTGGTGTGAGGTCTCTCTGCAAGCTTTTCAACTCATTCATAATCCAGTGGACGCAGCCCATGATGGAAATAAGGAGGGTCTTCCGAGGTATTTGCTCACATGCTAGGCATTTCATGTAGATGTAATGCCCAATTTCGTCGATCCTTCCTCGAATGTTGTCCTTTTCAACGAACAATTGTCTGATTCGTCGGTTCTTCAATCCCAGTGCCTGAGCATTGTCGGCAAGTCGATCCTGGAACAACTCCATTTGTCTTTCCATGCAGGTCATTGCATCGTAACAATGTCTTCTGTCGGCCTGGGCATCTCGTGCTTGTTTGATGATCCGATCATGAAGAGTGGAGTTCGTTTTCCTTAATATCCCGATGCTCATTTCATAGTCCCTTATGACCTGTTGCAGATGCTGCCTCCGGACCATTGTGCATTTTGCCTATCTGACCTTCATCCTTGTTATGCAAGCTTCTGATTGTTCTAATTTTTCTTGGCTTTGGATGACCTGATTTCTCAAACTTGCTATCAATCTTTCGTCGGAGCGACGCTTCTATCGGTCGATGTTACTCTTACTGGCTTGGCGAATGCGGGCCTTTAGCGTCTGGTTTTCTTGGGCTAACTTCTTCTTCTCAACCCGCTCGGAGGCGATTTGCACATTGTTCTCAAATACAAGCCTTTCAACTTGTTGTTTTAGCTTCCCGATTTCAGCCCGGTAGCCTTCCTCTCTTTTTAACCAGCCCCATTGTGCATGTGATGATTCCTCAAAGTCTTGGATGTGAGCTCTCTTAGTTGGTCTCTGGTGCTCAAGCTCTCTTCGGTACCACGTGAGGTATTTTGGCGACACTTCGCCCTTGGCCTTGTCTCGTACACAAGTATCTACCTTCAGGGTTTGACATTCATTCCAGATTCGCCGAACGACCGCCTCAGGGAACTGCCCACCAGGCCCGATTTCGATCACCTGACTACTGAGATCCTCTTCTTTTGGGATTATTTGGTATCGTCCCAACTGTCTCAATACTCTGCATGGTGCGTAGGGCTGGATACTTTGGAGACCCATCAACAGTAAATAAAATTTGGTGGCTGACATGTGTATGACTTCCTCTATGGGTAGCCATTCGAATGCCCACTCTATCTGGTTTGCTGAAATAGAGCGCAGTAGCGTGACCCATTCAGCGACCCCTTCCGGCAATCTGAAACCGTCGATCCTAGTGGGAAACTCTTCTATACAAGTCTTTTGTGATGACCCATATTTCAGCAATTGAGGGCGATGACATAGATGCTCTATCATCCACATTTGTAGTAGTATGTTACATCCTTCGAAGAAAACCCCTCCGGTTTTGCAAATAGTGAGTGCGCGGAAAATATCTGCTATTATCATTGGTGCTAGAGTGCTGTTTTCTTGCTTGAGCAAAGTGCTGACGACCCCAGCGATTTGTATGTTAATTTTCCCATCTTTTCTAGGGAACACCAGAAAACCTAGAAAGGCTATCATGAAAGCAATACATCTATGCCATTCCCATTTCAAACGGCTTTCCCCACTGCAAATCTTATTCTCGGGATTGTTGAACCCTCCCAGATGACCGTACCTGTCGTACAGAAATGCAAAACTACAAAACCCTTTTGATAACTCTGGGTTATGTACCGTTCTGCGGATCTTTACGATGTCCAGGAATTTGTGTATGGTTACGGTCCTTGGTGCAATGAGATACTGCTCTTTCATAGGGATGTTAGGACATCCAATGTACCCTGCCAACTCCTCCAGTGTCGGGGTGAGTTCGAAATCTGAGAAGTGAAATACGTTGTGAGCCGAGTCCCAAAATGAAATTAGAGCCCTGATAACGTCCCCTCGTGGATCGATGTCCAGCAATCCAACCAAATTTCCCAAGTATATTTTGACCGTATCTTGCCCTGATCCTCCCAAGTCGTTCCACCACATGCGTAAGCCCAGAGGAACTTTGTTTATAATGGCCTCAGATGAACTCCTACTTGTGCTCATTCTGCACATTTATTAAGGTGATTTTAGACAAGGAATTTTTTTTTATTTTGACTCCAAACATTTTATTTTTTTTGAAAGAAATAATATGTGTATATACATACATGGGTATATATATATATATATATAATTATTGGTAAAACAAAATCGGGGAGTTGGACCCGATAAGGGTTGCCTACGTATCCCACATCCGGTGGGAATCAAACCGACGTAGTTCGGGTAAGAAATTTATCACGGTTTTTCAAAAATATTTGGACACTGCCTTTTAAGCGAGAAATTTTGAAATTCCTTTTTTCATCTTTTTTTATTTATTTTTTTATTTATTTTTCAAAATTCCCGTTACCACGTGCCGGTCAACATGCAAATTTGAAGCAAATTAATGCGATAACAGATAAAATGCCACATGATGGTCTTTTTGTTTTCCAGGTTGCTATTCCTAGACGGGCCCAACCCCTGTGTTGAGCCCCCTAAGTCAAATGCAACGTGATGCAAATAAGCGCTTTCCTACTAGGGATCCGGTATGAAGTTATGTTTTACTAAGCTTCAAACTGGGCTTTGTTCTAGACCTGGCTTACACGAGCGGAGAACTTGAGTTGAGGAGGGGGCTACGTACCGGGGACCCGCGGGGACGTCCGGCTTTGTAACTTATCCGAGCCTCTTTCTACTTGGGTATGACACTAACAAAATTGGGAGTCTCGACCAGCGAGCTTCTCCCCGGAGGTAAGAAGAGAAGGGTTTCAGCACAGTTTATATATACAGTCAAATAATATCAAAGCGGTAACACACATCATTTTGCACATGAATCACATATAAGAATATCAGATAATAAATAAAGCCAAATAGAACAATTATTCCAAGCTCGAATTTCTAACCCCGAACCAGTGGTTCTGGGTCTTTGATCCCCAGCGGAGTCGCCAGAGCTGTCTTTCCAATTAAAGGACAATCGAAAGGGGATTTATTTGTTTATTTCAGAGTCGCCACTTGGAGATTTAGGGTGTCCCAAGTCACCAATTTTAATCCCGAATCGAGGAAAATAATGACTCCATATTACAGTTTGCGTACCAGAAATCTGGATAAGGAATTCTGTTAACCCGGGAGAAGGTGTTAGGCATTCCCGAGTTCCGTGGTTCTAGCACGGTCGCTCAACTGTCATATTTGGCTTGATTATCTGATTTAATACAAATATGAACTTATGTGCAAATTTTAACTTTTTACCGCTTTCATAATTATTATTATTATTTTTTACAAGGAATTGCAACGTTGTGAAAATGTATCTCGAACCGCGTTACAATCAATGTACCCGTGGTCGTCGACACACTTTGACTCCGTTGAGATTTGGATTTGGGTCACATCAATGTGCACCCGAGTTTAAGAAAATTAAATTATTAAAGGCGCGCCTAAAGCGACTAGCGTATCATCTACTTTGGGTAGGGCCGTGGAATTTTGCTAAACGGTCCATCCCGAAGTCTAAGCAATTTAAAGCAAGTATTTACTGAGCGCCCCACAATTTTGTATTTTTATTTGGCGAGGCTCATCTCATTCTTATTTTTAAGGATAAACCTATAGAGACTACATTTCTTCTATTAAGTTTGTCTCTAAAAATAAAAGAAAATTTCTCAAAAAAAAACATAACTTATTAGTTATTATTTTAGGGCTAATGTGAATGGAAAATTGCGATCGAGTTTGTACAAAGAAAAATTGATTTCATTCTATATTCTATTATTCAATAATACTGGAACATGAGATTGACACACCATAATATCAAAACAAATTAACTAGTATTTGATTAATTTAAACTAATATTATTAGATGAAGAAGTTATACATATGTAACCCCATTACTCATTAATTAGTCAACTACATTTTTATACAAAGAAAGAAAAAATTCTATTCAAACACGAATCTAAACAGGAGGAATTCAACAGGAACAAAGCCTGATTAATATTTCATTTCTCTTCAAGCCGAGAGTATACAAATGTGTACCTGGAAATGGCAGTACAAGAACAAAAGAAGGAGGAGTCAGCAACAGTAATAACACAGCAACAGCAGATTCAACAACAAAATCCCACAGCAAATAACATCAACAAAACCCAGCAATAACCAGTGTAACAATGGTCAGAACCAAACTGAAAAACCCCGGAAAGCCTGACTGAAAAATTCAATAGCACTAAACGCAATCCACAGAAAGCAGTAACAAAGTTCTGATTTCAGTAGTAAAGAAAAGGACCTCACTTTCAATTTTTAGCTCTCAAAGACTGACTTTTAATTCTGAAAAATTAGCTTATTTCTCACTTTGAAGTTCTGAAAATTTTTCTTCTCTCAAAATTCCAGTCTCAATCCTTTTTTTTCCAGTCCCCTTCTCTATGTCAACTCCCCTTATTTATAGGCTAGAACTAAACATTATTTATTCAAAGCTTTTCACTTTCAGCCTGTATATTCCCTCTCATGTGCATCTATACACTTTTATCATTAATCTCATGCTTATTTTCTGATTTTCCACCCTTAAAGATACCAGACAGGGTGTATTCTGCACTACTAATTCTCTTTTCATTAAATAATTCATTAATTATACACTGAATATTAACTGGCAGGCTACTAACACTAATCATTTTAAATCTTTTAACACCCAAAAATATCCCTGAAAAATCCCCTATTATTATTGCCTTGCCCTCACTCTTAGCAATATGTATTTAAACCTCTCTGATTTACAGCCACACCAAATCACTACACAGCTACAACCAATCCTTAATTCAAATTCACACAAAAGATTCAAGCATCAAAACAAACCAACAAAGTGATTCATGTTGCATTCGTCCAAACAAAGCAATCACAAACTAACTATTCGACGAAGTTGTTCAAATCGAATGTAGCTTATAACTCAAACAAACAGAAGAAAAACCTTGACCAAATAAAAAGGTCTTGAAGAAGAAGGAGAATTAATGAACAAAACAAGATTACAAAAATAACACTTTAAACAAAGAATCAATAATCCGAAAAATAGAATAAACCAAACAAGATTACAAACAACACTTAAAACCAAAAACCATAACAGAAAATAAATCAAATGAACTAAATAATCTTGAAAGAAAAATCTGACACTTGAACGAACCCAAGTCGAACTCGGAGTTGAACATATTGGAGGTCGAACGGACTGTTTGGTTCACTGCTGTGCGCGAGGAAGCGACGGGGAGGCTGGTTATGGTCGTTTTGACATGAAAGAGGAGGACACCATGGGCTATGGCGTGAGGGTTTTCTTCAGTTTTCTTCTTCTTCAAAATGAAGAAGATGAACAGTAGCTTTTTTTTTTCTTTCTCCTCTCAATTTTTCACGTTTTGTCCCCTTTTTTCTTTTCTCAAAATTTTTGCTTTTAAAAATTCTTTCAATCCCTTCCCTTCTCACGTTCTGTCCGCCCCCTTTTCAAACTTTTTTAATCCCTTTTTTTTGATTTTAAAATTCTTTCCATCCCCCCTTTTGTCTTTTTCCTCCCCCCTTTTCACGTTTTGTCCCCTCTTTTTTCAAACTTTTCAACTTTCTCTTTTCTCTTTCCAAAATTTTGCTTTTTTTTACAATTTTTCCAAATCCCCCTTTTCAAATCCCCACCTGTGTATTTTGTAGCTTGCAAAGAACATGGACCCCACGTGTGTAGGAGTCCAAGACTTGTGTCCCCCATGCGTGGTGGGGTTCCCCGTGTGTGGTGTTCCGTCCGTATTCCCTACGCGTGTCCCCCATGTGTGGTGGACTCGGATTATTATGGGCTAGGTCGGAAAATTAGGCCTCAAAACGGGTAGTTTGAACCCAAATATTATTCTTTTGCCCGGACCCGAGAATAAAACCCGATGTTATTCAATTAATCCTATGCAAGCAAAATAACTACCAAAATAAGACTAACATTTAAAACAAAACTTATTTCTTTCTTCTTTTTTTTTTAGTATTTTTTCAAGATTAAAATAGCTACAAAGCATAAATAAAACTATTTTGTCATTTTCGTTTTTATATAAAGATAAAATATAAAGTACTATTTTTTATTATTATTTTGTATTTTTCAAAATTAAAAGGGCTACAAAAACGTTAATAACTCTTTTTTTTTATAATTTTCGAAATTATACAACGATAAAAATATAAAGTACTATTTCTATATGACTACAAAACATTAATAAAACTACATTTTTTATAATTTTTGAAATTATATAATGTATAAAAATAAGGTACTATTTTTGTATTTTTCAAGTTTATGAGAAATACATAAACTAAAATTTACCTATATATTTTTTTTTGTAATTTTTCTTTTGTGATGAAATAAGGTAAAATAGTCAAAATAGCTATATTATACTCAATTCAAATATTAACGTTTTGTAGCCCTCTTTTCTTTCTTTTTTTTTATAAGAAAAATTCTAAATTGAGCTACAAACTAAATTAACTCCAAAAATACTAATTAAACTCTTAACAAAAATTATCATACACAATTAAACACCAATTAAAACAAAAATTGCATAATTTGACATTAAATGTTAACAATGCAAAATATTCCTACTTTTGTGACTTTTATTTTTTGTAAAACAAACTTAATTAAATACTAAATGAAAAAATGTGATATATTTTATATTTTTATTAATTAAAACGAATAAACATGCACTCATAAAAATACAAATAATTATACAAAAATACCACAAAAATAACAAAAATTGCACACAAAGGAAAATTGTTTTATTTTGATTTTTATTTTTGGGAGTAATTCTTTCATAGGGCAAAAATCACGTGCTTACATCGATGTCGAGTCTCGACCAACGTAAACCTTCATATTTGGGAAGTCAATGATAATTTTGAAAGATGATTGTCCAAGGTTATTAATGAACCTTCCTTCCTCGTGTCTATTCCATCCCGCAGCTATCTCTTCTTTTTCAGTTGTTAGGTGTGGTATCTTTTTAAGCAATCTCGTGGGTGTTTTACCCATGTTCTTCCTAATCTTCATTCTTCTCCTGTGAAATTTTACAATTTAACAAGGTAATTCCTTGCCTGTTCGGGTAGAGCCAGATCTTTTCCAGCCCGTGAAGAAAATCTCGTATCTCTTTGCTCGGACCTGTTTTTTAGATTTTTGCATTTAGATTCGAATCACCCAAGAATCACATCCACTTGATCTCCGGACCTGTTTTTGACTTTCAATTGAATGAACATGTCTTCCTCTATTCGAAGTTTTATATTATATCGAATGTAAATTTTATTCCTCAGTTCCGGGAAGGTCCGACGTTATTCTTTTGACTCCTTCAATCATATCCGGAATCACCTCGTTTTGGTTTTAGAACCTGTTTTTGGACACTTATTACTGTCGATTCGACTTACCGTGTCTTTTTCTGTTTAAATTCTGGTGCTGCAACAGTTATGCATATCATTCTCGCAGGATAGATAGGAATTCTCGGAGGTGTTCTATCCGCTCGTTCTTTTCCTTGATTTGTTTCTGTAAGGTTAGAATTAAATTTTGCAAATTAAAATTACCTGGTGTATCTGAACCTCGTGTTCCGAAACTATTTCGCACAGATCCGTTATAATCAGTTCTGGTACAGATAGGTGCGGTACCAATATATCGATGTACATTATCTATTTTTCTCTGCTTGTTACTTACATATCGTTATCATATCTATTCTTCCCTTTTTATTTTGCATGGTACGTCATCTCTAACTTGGTTATCCTCAACTGTGTTGATTGGTAAATTTCGGCCATGATGAAGGTTTAAACTGAAAACAAGCGAATATTAACAAAAAATGTTACTATATTTGGATGAATAGCAAATTTGCTTGAGTTCCCGGTAACGGAACCAAACTGTTTAACCCAAAAAATGGTTTTCAAGGTCAAAATAATAATTTTATATGACGGGCCACAAGCAACCGATTCAATCCAAAAGATATAAAATTTCGTTAATACTTTGATAGAGAAGTGGGAAATAAATTCAATGACAAATAATATAATAAAATTACAGCAGAGAAGAAAGAATTCTTATTGAATGATCCTTGATAGGATAATGAGCCGAACAGAGCTTGAAGGGACGAACTATGGCTAACTTGGGAGCAAGATGCTATGAATTACAATGTATAGAATTGTAGAGAAGAAAATTAGATTCCCCTGATGGTGGTAAAAGTATGTCTATTTATAGGGCTAAATCTAAGTAACTAGTCTCCTTGAATTTTGGGTCCATTATGAGCATTTACACAATCCATCCATTACTTTTGGAAGACTTGTAACAACTGTGTAAATGCTGAAATTCCGTAACTGATGAGTTAATTCCATAACTGATGAGTTAATTCCTTAACTGATGAGTTAATTCCGTAATTAATGAGTCAATCTCGTGCCTATTGAATCAATCCCGTGCCTGTTGAATCAATCCCGTGCCTGTTGAGTCAATCTGTGCCTGTTGAGTCAATCCCGTACCTGTTGAGTCAATCTCGTGCCTGTTGAGTCAATCTCGTGCCTGTTGAGTCAATCTCGTGACTGTTGAGTCAATCTCGTAATTGATTGCCTTGTTCTGACCGTTACAATCATTTATTGAATTTATTAATAATTGATTTGTAACTGATGGTGTAATGATGGTAAATCCCATATAATCCAGGATTAATTTATTCCTTCCTCATTTGTAATTATGAGATATTCTCCCGCGCCTGATCTGGGCTATTTCATGATGATCAGTTCCGAGACTAACAGATATGGTATGAATATGTTCGGTCCCGGGGGTGTTTCACATATCATCTTTACATGTCATTCTTCACTTTTCTTCAAACTTTACTGACACATGTCTCCATTTAATAGACCCACATGGCGAGTCTAATTTTTATTAATACAGATCCCCTTAATGAAAATACTAGCTGCCACTTGTGGCCAGAAATAATTGCTTATGACCATGTCGATGTAATGATTACATAAGAAGGAAAAGAAGTACTAGAAATTTATATTCAATCCAAGAGCAAGCAAACGTATATAACTTATAATATGATTGTATTGGGAAAAACCTGAGTCTTAATATTGAAGATGACGTGTCATGACACATGGACTGGTCAGAAGGTCATAACGTAATAAATAGTCAAGAGGCACGGGTGACAACAGATAGGGGGAAAAGAAAGCAACATAGGTGTTGGATCGTTACTAAAATAGGTACGAGTCTCGTACCTATTCGAGTCGTTTAAAGATCAAAGATCAGAAGAAGTTGAAGATACGAATCTGATGACGTAAAAGAGTCTAAATACAACATTAAATGTCAAATACGTTAGAGAATCTGAATTAAATAGAAATGATTGTGTAACGTTTCTTTTAAATATAATTTATTGCTCATAATTACCTCATTAAGACAGAGGCATTATATCTTCTCCTAGAATCAACTATAAAAGGGGAAAGACTCAACATCTGTAAGGATACGAAATACTATTGAGATCTTACTGAAATACAAAACTATTTACTGCTTTACCGTCATTCTCAAAAATATTTTATTTTCGTCTCCTGATTATCAGTAACCCGAATTTCTTTCTAGCTTTGACCAAAGCATCAGATTTTTGGTTAAACAAATTGGTTCCGTTACCGGGAATCTGATAATCTTTTCTTTTAAGCTACATCTTGTCCATTGTTATGACCATGTCAAACAACAACACCAACAATAACAATGAAAACACTTTGGGAAACCCTGAAAATCAAATCCATCAAAATCAAGGAGAATTACATAACATTGAAGTGGTTCCCTCCCCTCAAAATTCACCATGTCAATCTCGTGAAGGCACTCCTGAATCTCGTGCTGATCAACAAGAACAATCTGAACACTTTGGAGGTGGTACAAATGAAGCTTTACAAAAGCTAATTGATGCACAGGTCGACAAAGCTCTTCAGGCTCTAGTTAGTCGATTGCCTACTGCACCACCCACACCAACTCCTAATAATAATACATTGGAGAATCCCCGTTCTGGTCTTGTTAATTCTGGAAATGGAGGAACCACCAATGAACCACAGGAAGGGGAACCAGGTAATTCAAATAATTCCTATTTGCAAAATTTAGTACTAACCTTGCATAAATAGATTAAGGAACAAAATGAACGTATTGAGCAAATCCCAGGAGTTCCGCCTGTAATAAAAGGAGTTGACATGGACAAATACTCACAACAATCTTGGAAGCCAAGTGCTGCTCCCCTTCCAATTCCGAAAAAGTTCAAAATGCCTGACATCCTGAAATATGATGGTACTACAGACCCACGTGACCACGTGACTGCATTTATAATAGGCGTAAAAGGCAACGACTTGACCAAACAAGAAATTGAATCAGTACTGGTCAAGAAATTTGGAGAAACACTCACCAAGGGTGCATTAACCTGGTATTCTCTTTTATCTGAAAATTCTATAAATTCTTTTGCTGAGCTTGCAGATTCTTTTATTAAAGCACATTCGGGAGCACAAAAGGTTGAGAAAAGAATGGAAGATATTTTCAAAATCAAACAAGGAGATTCAGAGTTGCTCAGAGACTTTGTTGATAGATTCCAGCGTGAAAGAATGACTCTACCCCATGTGCCTGACAACTGGGCTGCAATAGCTTTTGCAAGTAATTTAAATGACAAAAGTTCTGAAGCCACGAGAAGACTCAAAGAAAGCCTTTGAGAATTCCCTGCAACCACGTGGAATGATGTTTACAACAGGTATAGTACGAAGCTACAAATTAAAGAAGATACAGTACCCAAGTTTCATCATGAAGAAAGGGGTGGTTCCAGAAGATCGGAACCGAAAAAAGATCAGGTAAAAATAGGTACGATCCATATATGGGTCCTGTAGGAAAAGACCCATGGTCAAAACAAGATAGCCAGCAATATGATCAAAAATCGAGGAATAGGGACTCTGGTTCTTCATCGAAATTCAGAAATAATAGGAACAGACAAGAGTCACGAGATGATGACAGAAGTTTAAAGGCACGGTTCGGCGGATATAACTTTAATGTCACTACCTCCGAGCTCGTGGCTGTTTTGAGAAGTATGGGAGATAAGGTGCGGTGGCCTAAAGAGATGTGGTCAAATCCAAATAGACGCAATCCAGATCATTGGTGCGAATTCCACAATGATCACAGGCACAAAACTTCAGAATGTAGATTCTTGCAGAGTGAAGTGGACCATTTATTGAAGCAAGGGTACCTCACTGAGTTATTTAGTGAAAAAGGTAAACAAGCCTATATGAAAAATAGGCAAGAGCCACCAAAGCCTCCTTCACCCAAGAGAATAGTGAATGTGATAAGTGGGGGAGAAGATATTCACGGCATAACCTACACAACCTCCAACAAGGTTTCTAAAGTAACAATTACATACGGGAAACAGGTACGGCAGGTTTTAGAAAATGAAAGTATTTTATTCGATGATGCAGATACCGAAGGAGTGATAACTCCACATAATGACACACTGGTAATATCTTTACTTGTACATGATACTAATGTAAAACGAGTTTTGATTGATCCAGGGAGTTCCGTAAACATTATACTACTAAGGGTATTGCGTGAAATGCAAGCTGAAGATAAAATGATACCCAAGACGCATACCTTGTCAGGCTTCGACAATTCAAGTGTGGTAACAAAAGGAGAGGTAATTCTAACAACCTTTGTTGCATGTGTTGTTAAAGAAACTAAATTTCAGGTGGTAGATATGGAAATGACTTACAATATGATCATGGGGAGACCATGGATACATGATATGGATGCTGTCCTATCAACTCTACATCAAGTTATTAAATTCCCATCACCATGGGGAATTTGCCAAATTCGTGGGGATCAGCAGACAACTAGGAGTATCAATGCTGTAACAGGTATGAGCACTGTAAATAAAGAAAAATAGCAATTACAGGAAACAGTTGAAGGATTCAAGGATCAAACCTCAGTTGAACAAGAAAAGACGGATTTAGACTCGAGACCTGATACAATTCAAGAATCTGAAAAGAATGAAAATATCAAAACAACAATTGAAGAACTCGAAGCTGTGATATTATTCGAACAGTGGCCTGAACGGAAGGTTTACATTGGAGCCAATTTAAGCTCAGATATGCGAGGTATGTTGATTAAATTTTTAAAAGCTAACGTGGACTGTTTTGCTTGGTCCCATGCTGACATGACAGGGATACCACCGGATGTGATGACTCACAAATTAAATGAAGATCCATCCTTTACACCAATAAAGCAAAAGAAAAGAAAGCAATGGTCTTTCAAAAACCAGGTGATTCAAGATGAGGTCCAAAAGCTATTAAAAATTGGGTCAATCCGCGAGGTAAAGTACCCTAATTGGTTAACCAACACAGTTGTTGTACCTAAGAAAAATGGTAAGTGGTGAGTCTGTGTAGATTATACAGATCTTAATAAAGCTTGTCCAAAAGATTCTTTTCCTTTACCACATATAGATTAGTTAATTGATGCAACTACAAGACATGAACTTCTAAGTTTTTTAGATGCATATTCAGGGTACAATCAATTAAAATGGACCCTAGTGATGAAGAAAAAACTTCTTTCATTACAGACAGGGGGACTTAATGTTATAAAGTAATGCTCTTTGGTCTCAAAAATACTGGGGCAACCTATCAAAGGTTGGTCACCAAAATGTTCCAAGAATATTTAGGAAAGACAATGGAGGTATATATAGACGATATGCTCGTCAAAACCCAGCAGTCTCATGATCATATTTCTCATCTATCTGTTACATTTGAAATTTTGCGAAAATTTAATATGAAACTCAACCCAGAAAAATGTGCATTTGGAGTTGCATCAGGTAAGTTTTTGGGTTTTCTTGTTTCTAACCGTGGTATTGAGGTAAATCCTTCTCAGATCAAAGCAATAGAAGAAATCCCTGATATCCTTACTAATAAAAAGGAAGTTCAAAGATTAACGGGAAGAATTGCAGCTTTGGGGAGATTTATTTCCAAATCCTCAGAAAAGTGTTTTAAGTTTTTCTCTGCACTCAAAAAGCAGGATCATTTTGAATTGAATGAAGATTGTCAACAAGCCATTAGAAATTTGAAAGCTTATTTGTCAAAACCACCGTTGTTAGCAAAACCAAAGGTGGGAGAAAAGCTTCTCATCTATCTGGCTGTATCTGAAGTTGCGGTAAGTGCTGTTTTAGTCCGTGAGGACCAAGGTAAACAATCTCCTATTTATTATGTAAGTAAGTCCTTATTATATGCTAAGACACGATACCCACAGCTAGAAAAGTTAGCATTATCTTTGATCATGGCATCTAGAAAATTAAGACCTTATTTTCAATGTTATCACATTATTGTAGTTACTGCTTTTCCGCTTCGAAATATTTTGCATAAACATGAACTGTCAGGAAGATTAGCAACATAGGATATAGAACTAAGTGAATACGAAATCATTTATCAACCTAGGACCGCTATAAAATCTCAAGTACTAGCTGATTTCGTGGCTGATTTTAGTCAGGGGATGCATTTAGAAGCAGAAAAAGAATTACAAGTTTTTAATGGTGCAAACCCGGGGACTTGAGTTTTATTCACTGATGGTTCATCTAATATAAAAGGAGCAGGTCTGGGTATAGTTCTCATACCACCTATGGGTGAAATTATTAGGCAAGCTATAAAATGTCATTCTATAACTAACAATGAAGCAGAGTACGAAGCTGTAATTGCAGGTTTGCAATTGGCAAGAGAACTCGGCATAACACAAATTATAATCAAGAGTGATTCTCAACTCGTGGTCAATCAAATGCTGGATACTTATACAGCCAGGGAAACTCGAATGCAAGAATATCTCGAAAAGGTACGGAAACTAATTAAGCAATTCCAAACTTGGAAGGTAATGCAGATCCCAAGAGATGAGAATGTGGAGGCAGATGCTTTAGCTAATCTCACATCTGCAGTTGACGTAGCAAACGACGCAAATGCTTTAGTCATACATTTATTTCATTCCGTTCTCGAACCTGATAAGAATGAGGTAACTTTTAATCATCTAACATGGGATTGGAGAAACGAAATTATTGCTTTTTTACAGCACGGAACCGTGCCTATTGACAAAGGGAAGGCTCATGCGCTTCGCAAAAAAGCTGCTCGATATTGTTTTTATCAAGAAAATCTTTATCGAAAGATGTTCGGTGGACCACTAGCACGATGTCTCGGACCCTCTCAATCAGAATATGGGATGAGGGAAGTGCACGAAGGACATTGTGGAAATCATGCAGGGGGAAGGTAGCTGGTAAAAACATTGATTCGAGCAGGATATTATTGGCCTAAGATGGAAGAAGAGGCAAACAGTTTCGTGTCTAAATGTGATAAATGTCAAAGATACGACAATAATATGCACAGACCAGCTGAGTTACTACACCCTGTTATAGCCCCGTGGCCCTTTATGAAATGGGGAATGGATATCGTAGGTCCACTTCCACAAGCAAAAGGTCAGGTAAAGTTTCTACTTGTACTCACAAATTATTTCACCAAATGGGTAGAAGCAGGAGCATTTAAACAGGTATGAGAGAAGGAAGTTAAAGACTTCATATGGAGAAATATAATATGCAGTTTTGGAGCACCAAAAGAGATCGTGTGTGACAATGGACCACAATTCATGGGAGCTCAAATCATAGAATTTCTTCAAAGTTGGCAGATTAAAAGGATAACGTCTACGCCATACCATCCAGTGGGTAATGGACAAGCGGAATCCACTAACAAAGTCATTATCAACAACTTGAAGAAGAGGTTACAAGATTCAAAAGGTAATTGGCCTGGGGTATTACCTGGAGTATTATGGGCTTATCGTACAACGACAAAAACAAGCACTGGAGAAACACCATTTTCAATAGTTTATGGTGCGAAAGCCTTAATTCCAGTTGAAATAGGTGAACCAAGCACACGGTACGTTCGGGCAACGGAGAAATCTAATGATGAAGAGATGCGGGTCAACCTTGATTTGCTTGAAGGAAGAAGAGAAGCTGCATTGATAAGAATGACAGCACAAAAGCAAGTAATTGAACGATATTATAATAGGAAAGCACGCCTCAGATTTTTCAAAATTGGGGACTTCGTGCTTAAAAAGGTGTTCCAATCTGCAAAGGCTGCTAATTCAGGAAAGCTAAGTCCAACGTGGGAAGGACCATACAAAGTTCGTGACATTGCGGGAAAAGGAGCATACGAGTTGGAGACAATGGACGACAAAGTTTTACCCTCACATTGGAATGCCGTCCATTTAAAGAGGTACTACTTCTGAGAAAGTGCCCACGGTCAGGTATCGCCATGTTAAAATTTTTTTTTTGAATTATTAAAGTTTTACTAACGATTTTAGATGCTAGGCAAAAACCCTAACTCGTGCCAAATGATGAGTCACGACCTGCAAGGCAAAATGGAGTGTTCTAAAATTCCCAGCCCAGAGTTACAATTAATCTGATGGAAATACACACGAGTTAGGCAGTCTTCATCTATAATCACACCTTCGAGTCCCGTATATTTTTCTGTTTCAGGTAAAGGACCAAATTGAAAGAAATAAACAAGTGCTCGAGGCTTCATACTTCACCGCTCAAACACTTGGGGGACTACATATTATACACAGATACGAATATCGAACAAAAGTTGGCCACAAAGAGACAAGTGTTGAGAAAAAGTTACGAAGTCTTTGGCATTCATCATCGTGTTCAACAAACACAAGACATTTATCATAATGTTTTTCCCATGAGAACAACAGAGTCATCTCTCAAACTCATAAACGAAGTCACCTCTCAAATCCTTCTTAATATATAAAGATAGGGTCATGACTATGTACTGAAACAGGTTATGAAGAAAAACCTTGTTTATTCTATGTTATGTACAAATCTGTTACAAGAAAAACAGTTACGAGAAAGTTGTAGATGTATTGTAATACATGTAATAGTCAAACACTTGTTAAAGTTCATGAATAAAAACTTGCCAAAGTTGTTTCATACAAAACATGTGTATTCCTATTTCTTTCATCGTATTATAACACCATTATGAAGTTGAGACGTCTTCTTCATTAAGTGTCGATAAAATAAAAGGGCCCTCTTTTATAAGCCTCATGTTAATAAGTCATGAGAAGAATCATAAAGCATTTTCAAAGGATAAAAATGCTAAACTATTCTATAAGTCCTAAATAAGTAAGGAAAAGGCAAGAATAGAACACATTGAAGTACTAACAAAACTTCTTAATATAATTAAAAAGACTAAGTAGAAACTTAGTCAATAAAAGTTTATACAAGTGCCCCATTATGATAACTGGGGACTTTCACCAAAAAATCCCTTAAAAACTAAGGGATAAAACCATCATCCAATTGAAGGGGTTAGCACATCAGAAGTTGCAATATTAATTTCACTTTCAGCCACAGGCACGGTGGCAACTTCTGAAGAAGCAGCAACAGGAACGGTTTCAGCTGAGCTTGAAATGTTAGGATCAACGAGGGAAGCAAGAGTCACGGAAGCTTCAACTTCCATAGACTGAGTCATAGAAGTTTCACCCTCTGAAGCTGGAATTGCAACATTTTCAACTTCAACGGCTTCTTCATTTAAAGGTTCTTCAGCCACGGGAGCTTCAATTGATGGAGAGGGAAAGTCAAGTGGTTGTTGGGTTCTCTCAATGGTCTCTAAAACTTTGGCCAACTCTGATTTTAAATCAAAGTTTTCTTGACTGGACTCCATTAAAGCATCACGACGAGAGTTTAGAAAAGCCCAACTCACCTCTATGTTAAAATTCTCCTCAAGAAGTTCATACTCTCTTTCCCACATAGCAAGATCATTCTTTAACACTTGATTTTCAGCTAAAGAGGATTCAAAGGATGCTTCAAGGGAGGCATGAGAACTCTCTAAGGTACGTACCTTATCAGAAGAGATTTTTAAATCAGCTTGAGCTTGAGTCAAGCTTTGCACTAACTCCCCTGCATACTCTTCTTTCTTGGCCAAGAGTACCTTAAGTTCTCTGATATCTTCACTACAATTTGATAGTTGTTCTGAAAATGCACACTCAAGGCGTTCCTTATCTTTCTCAAATTGGCTTGAAGAAGCCTTGGCAACTGCTAGCTCAGAAGTCAGACCTCGGTTTTGTTGCTCCAGGAGATTTCTACTCTCTAGCAATTCTTCTATAGTTCCCTGAGCATTCTCAAACTGCTCTTTCCAATTGGCCGCTTCTAGATGTGCTCCCCTGGCTATTTCCTCAACCTCGTGGATAGATTTTTCAGACTCACGGGCTTTCTTTTCTAGAAGGGAAATTCTTCCCATCAATTCTGTACCAATGAGGTTAGCCTGTAGTGACAATTTATAGGAATAAGAATTATTTTTTTAAAAAAAACTTGTTAGTAAGTAAAGGAAGAATATCTTCAAAGTAGAATGAACAATGTTATTCATCAAAGTTAAGCAGCTATGGTTGTCCATCTTCTTCTTCTCAATATCTCCAATCAAAGGCCTAAGCCAGTCATCTGCTCCACCAGACTTCCTTAAAAGGCTGTTGTTAGCAGGAACTTCAAGCGTAACGCTCCTCATAGCCAAGCTTCTGCTACTAGAACCCTCCTCTGCATATTGAACAGAGGAAGGGGGAGCTATAGAAGGAAGAGTGGTAGAAGAATTGAAAATAACAGGAGTCATAGGACTCGAAGCAGGTAAGGGAGCAGAAGTAGGCAAAGAAGCAGGAAAAGAAGGAATGGGAACAGAGGAAGAAAGAGGAACTTCATCTAAAATTGGACCTAGTTATCCACTTTCAAAACCACCAACGAAAAGACGTTGAATAGATTCGTTGGTGTCCCTCGGAGTGGTTTCATCTTCAGAGGGAATGTGAACAGGTCAGTAAGAGAGGCACAGACAAGAGTAACTTCAACTTCATTCTCGGAAACTATGTGTCTCCTGGCTCTTGGTCTAGCTATCAAAGAGGTGTCTTCGTCTTCATCATCCTCAGAATCTTCTTCTACAACTTTCATCTTTGACAGCCTAGCTTGAGTTCTCTCCACAGAAAGAGAAGTGCCAGAAGAGGCTCGAAGGGCAGTAGCCACTTCGGTTGTCATTCCTCGAATAGCAAATCCTGACAAAAAGAAGGATTTTAAAAAGGACTTGTCATACGAAAAATGATAAAGTGATGCATACCGTGAGTTTTCACTTTCCAACCATGTAAATTGGAAATGGATTTCCACGTTCTCGCCTCCATAGGCACGACTTTCATGATTAAATCTACCCAACCACGGAAATTAGAAACGGGTTCCACATCTCCCATGGTTGCTATAGAAAGCAAAAAAGGATGAAATTAGAAAAGAAGTTGAAATTCTTAAGAGGTAAGAACGGTAAGTAAAAAAAACTTACGTGCAAAGTTCCATTTCTCAGGAAAGGGGATATTTGTTTCACCCACCAAATCAACTGTGCGTACCGCAACATAACGAGTGTACCACCCGTGGTCCTTGTCATCTTCAGGGCTTACTAAGACCCTTTTACTTCTTGCAGTTAGAGTAAAAACTCCATTGCGAAATAACTTGGGGTGGTAAAGATGAATAAGGTGGAGAAAGGAAAAATCAACACCGGCTTTAACAGATAAATACCTCAAACAAGCCACTGTTCTCCATACAAGGGGACCAATTTGTCCCAAACATAGTTTGAAAAAGCGACAGAAATTAAGTATGACTAGGTCAATAGCAGGAATAAATCCCAAAGTGAAGGGGTAAGTATAAACAAAAGAAAATCCAATCCTAAAAGAAGATATTCTTTGATTTGGATTAGGGATTACTATACGAAAATCACTTCTCCAGTTGCAATCTTTTCGAACAATAGAAACCAAAGGTTCAGTGATTAAAGAAGGAAAAGTGTCAGCTTTCTCTAAATTGACAACTTGCTCACGAAGAGATTTCCTATCATTCTCAAAAGATAGGTCGTTGGGTACTATTTCCTCAACTAAAGGCTCTTGAAGAGGCTCAGGAAGTTCTTTACCTTTAGAGGAAGATTTCTTAGTAATAGAACCTCTGGAAATAGTACCGGAGCTAGAAGAAGGAATGACAGAACCAGAGGCACCACCACGAACGGATCCTAGGCTACAAAGCCTGCCGCCTCTTCCTCTTCTATATCTTACAGGGGCATTGGGGAAGCTATCAAGAATTGAGATTCTTTTAGGGTTCGGATTCGGAGATGCCATTGCAGAGAAAAGGATGAACTCAAGGAGAAAGAAGTAGAAATAAAGAGTAAAGGATCTGTTAAGGGTTTATGAAGAAAAAGACAAAGGGAAAAAGGATATATATGTATATAATAGCAACCGTCAAGCAAAGAAGTGTAATGATGGAAAGTCTATAGTAAAGACAACTATCGCTTCATGAATATAAGGGATGAATAAACCTTGGAAAAAGGCTGCAGAATTACAAAACCAATCGGAAGGTGACACGTGTGCAGAACATTAAATAGAAAAGACAACTGGGGCGTCAGTACTGTCATAGCATTGATTACAGCAAAAAATTCCCTTTTTGTGAAGGTTCACTTCCCAAATATTTAATGGATAAATAAATGGAAAGTGGGGGGACTATCTGTATTGGGAAAAAACCGAGTCTGAATATTGAAGATGACGTGTCATGACACGTGGACTGGTCAGAAGGTCAAAACGCAATAAATAGCAAAGAGGCACGAGTGACAACAGATAGGGGGAAAAGAAAGCAACATAGGTGTTGGATCGTTACTAAAATAGGTACGAGTCTCGTACCTATTCGAGTCGTTTAAAGATCAAAGATCAGAAGAAGTTGAAGATACGAATCTGATGACGTAAAAGAGTCTAAATACAGCATTAAATGTCAAATACGTTAGAGAATCTGAATTAAATAGAAATGATTGTGTAACGTTTCTTTTAAATATCATTTATTGCTCATAATTGCCTCATTAAGACAGAGACATTATATCTTCTCCTAGAATCAACTATAAAAGGGGAAAGACTCAACATCTGTAAGGACACGAAATACTATTGAGATCTTACTGAAATACAAAGCTATTTACTGCTTTACCATCATTCTCAAAAATATTTTATTTTCGTCTCCTGATTATCAGTAATCCGAATTTCTTTCTAGCTTTGACCAAAGACTCAGATTTTTGGTTAAACAATGATGAAACAAACTAAGATAGATAGGTTCAAATAGTAAGTGAAAGCATAATGAGAAAGAGAAATAAGGTAACTCACTCAAAGCTTTCATTCTTTGCTGTAAACGATTGAACTTACACCTAATATTAGACTCCAAAATATCACATACTCTTCTGCTACTTTGCCCAGTGCAACAAGATTCCTCTTCAAATGGGTCCCTAAGTTTTTGGCTACTCAGAAAGTAACCTTCAATTGAAAACAATGAAGGGGACAACACGCTACAACCCTAAAACTACAAAGAAATGAAAGAAGACAAATAGACATTTGCATTTCTCCAGGTGAATTTTCTGGAGTGTGAACTTTGGAAAATGCTGGAACTAGGACTTTGGGGAGGGTAAAGTTGTCTCCTCGTCACCTATAGCTCATAGGTTCGAGCCGTGGAAGTAGCTACTAATGCTTGCATTAGGGTAGACTATCTACATTACTCCCCTTTGAGTGCGGTCCTTTCCCGGACCCTGCGTGTACGCGGGATGCCTTGTGTACCTGGCTGTCCTGTCCTTTTAGGACTCTGGGGAGGAGGGAGTACCTCCTCTAATGGAAAGAATTGAACCACGAGAAGAACTTCTATTCATTGAATATGGATCAACAAACACAACTACAACTGTAATATCATCATGGAAATGCCTTCTTACGCCTCGGTCAATCTTCTTCAGGTCTGAATATCGCATTTCTCTTTTCTTGGCTGCTACATGTAGAGCAGCTTCAATAAGTCTTCTAGCAATTCCCTGCTAAGAGTAAAGAGGAGTATATGTTCAGTATGTGGTAAAATCTGTTTCAAAATCTGTGCATTCAGTATATATTGGAATATTGAGATTGAACTTGTGCACTAAAGGGCAACCCGGTGCACTAAGCTTCCGCTATGCGCGGGGTTCCGGTAGCGCGGGGTTCCGGGAAGGGTGAGACCACAAGGGTCTATTATACGCGCTGCTTTACCCTGCATCTCTGCAAGAGTTTGTTTCTATGACTTGAACCTGTGACCTCTTGGTCACATAGCAGCAACTTTACTAGTTACGCCAAGGCTCCCTTCGAGATTGAACTTGTTCACTGTGGTTTGAATTGTAACTTCTTGGCTAATCACCAGATAAATCAAAAGTGCTAAACATAAATGTCATTATTAGATATTGAAAAGCTTACATTTCTAGGATGATTGTGGACAATATCAACAGCCTCCTGGTTGCTAAGATGATCCCATAGACCATCTGAAGCAAATATGACGAATTGATCCTTGGAACTGAGTCTGTGAACGGATATTGATGGCTCCGCGCTGAGGATTGGTTTCGGGAAAGGTTCTGGCAACCTAAATCTTGCCAATAATGGTGCTTGGTTAAACTCTGACTTCTTAAGATAGGCATCACCAATTGACCTTGAAACCTGTAAAGAATATCTATATATATTAGGAACATCACCATTAATTAAACGCCGTTGAAGCTCGAACCACATATATATTTTCTTAACAGGACACATAACATAAGAAAGCATATAAAACATACAACAATTACCTGTATGAGACCTTTCACACGCCAAACTTTGTGTTTGAGAACCACAATTCGTGAATCCTGAGGATGCAACGAGCGAAGCTCGTCTCTCACAGACTCGATACTAGCATTGTGTTCTGTTGACAGTTGAATAGCTGTTATACTCTTTGTAGCTTTATCTACTCTACCTAGTACTGCACGTGAATCTCCTACATTCGCGATATACAGTAGTCCACTGCATATTATGCCCGCCAAACAGCATGATCCTACTGATGCAATCTGTGGCTTCTCATTCCACTGTCGCTTTACAAGTGACAGATATTCCTCTTCAGTTGTCAAGAAAGCTCTCCTTATGGCATCAGCAGAAATTTCTTGATGCTCGGAAGCAAATTCTGATAATCAGAATGAGATGCAGTTAAATTGAAGAACTAATAGTGTTTATTGTACATTATATACATTAGCTTAAGACTTCCGTAAGAAAGTGAATTTTAGGTCTGAATCACAAATACGTTTGGAGGATAATATGTAATGATTAGCAAAGCTCTAGACTCTGGGGCAGTGTATTATAACCTTCTTAGACTTCATGATAAAATCAATTTAACTTACAGAACTTTCGTTTTTCCATTTCTTGGTTCAAACAGCTAGTTGAATTATTTCTTCATTTCATCCATTTACTCATCCAATTCACAGTCACAAAGGGCCGGAAGCAGGGGCGGATCCACCCTTATGGGTGGGGTGGTGTTGCTGGGTAAAATTATCATATATTTATGTATAAAAAAATTTAAACTAGGTTAAATATATGATCCTGCCACCCCCATACGCAAACTAGATAAATGTGCCATGGCTGGTAAACTTTTTTGAAAGCTTTTCTCGTGTGTAAAATCCAAGTTCGAATTTATCTTGAACCTTGTCTAACTTTCCCTTTTTGTTGTGTTTTTTATTTTTTTTCTCCCAGTCATTTTCCTTTTTGGTTACCTCTCAGTTTCCTATTTGTCGTTTATTATTTTTATTTTTTTCCTCTATTCTATTACTTTATCTATGATATTTAGCAAGAACACTTAAAAAGAGCCTCCAAAATTTAAATTTTTTATAATATAAGCATTTCTTTTAATCTCAAATCTTTTAGTTTTCTTCTTTCAAAATCAAAAAACTTGGTCTTGATATTTAGATTGAGATCAAAATTAATCTATAATTGTTTTTATTATAACATACAAATTTGTGTTATTCTATTACTGTTAAATACAATTTAAATCTCTTTAGTCATAAATTATGATGAATATTTCGCAAGCATTAGATTTATGATTTTAAGTTTTGACATCTTGCAGTTTATCTAATTATGAATTTACTTATGGGGTATAATTTATCTATTGAAGATGTTTTTAGTTTTATTTTTCTTATTCTGATCGGTGGAGTTCTCTTATTAAAGATTTTATTTTACTTGTGCAAATTTATTTTTAGCATACAAGAAAATGTAGTTTCCTAGTGAAAATATTGATTTTACTTGTATTATATAAAAGTGTGATTCCTTCTTTAAAATGTTAATTATATTTGTTTCTTAATTTCTGAGATGTAATTTTCATACGACAATAATAACATATATACCCAATGAAATTTCATAAGTAGGGTCTGGAAAATTGATATATTTTTATATTTGCAAATAAAGTACTTATTAAATTACCCAAATTACCTAAAAAAGACAAACGTTCCGAACAAACTATATATTAGTAGTTATTATAAGGTATACATTAAAGGAAATTTTGACACCCGCCACCTTTAAATCCTAGATCCGCCTCTAGGCCCGGAAGGACTTCTAGTCTATTAGCGCTCCCTAGAGTAGTAGGGAAAATGAAAATCTAAGAAAATCAAGAAATGAAACATTGATAATTTGCTAGATTATTACAACAACAACAAGCCTAGTGTTTGCCCAAAAGTGGGGTCTGGAAAGGGTAGTGTGTATGTAGATCTTACCCCTACCTTTAAGAAAAACAGAGAGGCTGTTTCTGATAGACTCTCGGCTCAAGATAATTTGCTAGATTATTGATACAAAAAAAAAAAATCCAAATACCAAACCGGGCTTCTTTATACTCCCAACAACTAGAAGAAGCTCGTGGGAAGGTCAAAGAAAGAACTTGTTCTTCTAATAATTCCGAGCCTGAACTTTTCTATAAAAAGTGTGTATAGTACTTTTCCGTTTTCGATCTAAAGAAGTTACATATTGGAGACATAAACTAATTAGCATCTTTTTTTGATTCAAATCAACCAATTCACACATTTCATTCATAAACCAATTCACATAATAAAGCATCATGCATTCAAATAATAATAGCATTACGTACTCTTGAGATTGGAGAACAGAGTTTTGTTTATAAACCGCGATGTCTCTGGTCCTCCATGTCCATCGTAAACTCCTATAAATGTTCCATGAGGTCCTGATTTCAAAGAACTTAACGGCCCTGATTCGAGCTGACTCCGATCCTCCATCAAATTATTGGCTTGTATCACTGCCATGGAAAATTCTCCATTTATATGAACTCCAAGATCCTTATACCACATCAATCCATCAAACCTCCCATTCGCATCTCCTCCTCGCCCGCTACCATCACCCTTTACAGAAGGTCTCCAGCACAACGTAACCATTTTTTTCTCATGCAATTACTATACATGAATATGGTGTTTATCCAAATGGTCTAGTATTCTTCAATTTATATATTTGTCGAGAGGATTCATATAGCTGACTCCAACTCAGTTCTTAACGTTCCATATTCGCAAGTACTAAAGGCCTAGAGACCATGAATATGTAGCAAAACTCCAAAGAAAGGAAATAAAAAAACAAATTTGTATGGGCAGAATTGAAGCAATAGTTGTGTCCCAAGACAAGAAAGTAATGTAGATTTTATGTGAGTTCAGAGAATATGGAGGTGTTCTGGTCTTGATTCTTGAATACTATGAACCTATGTACAAACTCTGTGGTCCTTTTATCAATGTGCCAATTTTCAACTACAGCCTTAGCTGTAAAAACCCATAACAGATGTGATGGTGACAGAGTTTGTTGTTGAAATCAGAAAGATCAAAAGAGGTTATGGGCAACAAAAACAAAACTGAGTTTTGGAAGTTTTGTCCAAATGATCTTTTTTTGGTAATTTGGTGTCAGATGAGATCTCAGATTGTTTGAAGACAATCTTTCTTGTGTCTGAATAATACATAGTGAACCTCCACATTTCTCTCTATTTCAGTTCCTATCTATGTTTCTTGGTTGTTATAATTTTGACAATTGAGTTAATTATGGTTGTGGTCATAGGCTCTCTAGAGCCTTCTATCACAAGGCTAAAGTTTCATTTTCTTAACTTTATTACCTTATTACATAAAGTTACTCTGATGTTGATGATTTAGACTTACTTTTGAAATTATAATTTGAAGATAATGTTCTAATTGGTATACTAATTCAGATTGTGTATATGTTTATAAAATTTTGTTAGTTCGTGTAATAGGTGCCTTTGCTGAATGAAACTTTTTAAAATTAAAATTGTTAGATTCTTAGCTAAGATTAGCAATGTTTCAATAATGATTTTCAATCGAAAAGATAACTAGAAAAGATCCACTATAAAATAACTTAGCATCTCAAAAATTTAGAAGAATAAACCTCAAATAAAAATCTATATGAAACTTTATTAGGAAAAAATTTAAGGACTCTTATTAAAATTTAGCTTTAGGTCACCAATTTTATAGAGCCACACAAAATGTTTGGTGTGTTGGTAAGGTAGAAGTCATTTTCCAAGAAAATATTTTCCATGAGGAAGTTATTTTACTTACTATTATCTTTAACTTTTAATTTGATATCACTTGCTCCAACCAATATTTAGGTGCATTATTATCAATTTTTAATACTAAAATTTTTCATCAAAACACTATCCAATTTGTTAATATTAGTATTATTTTTCTTTAGTACATAAATACATTTTTTTCAAAAATTATTTTTTAATTACCAACCAAATATAACAATTATTACTTTAATATTTTCACCAGTAGGACAGAGCCTTGGCCTTTCAATTGGGATAGAAAGTTCATCACCAAATTATGTTCTTTATTGCGAGAATATTACATGGCAGCAGTGAACTCCTCAGTTTGCTTGAACATAATATAATATCATCAGGGTTGATACTTAATTATCTATAGTTCTATACATCCATCTCTACAATAAACCTCAACCACCTCAAATCTTGATTAACTTACATGCTTAACAACTAGAATGTTACTCCAATGTGGTAAAATGGGGCATAATTAGAATTCTAATGTCAACTAGGCATCTACTAATTAAGCCATAAATGAACTGTCATATAAATTAGCCAACTTTAATCATACTTCTTCTCTCCATCTGAGTCTGAAGTTTCTCTTTAGCATGCCTTAATGCATCAAGAACTTCTCTCACAGTAGTATCAAGAACAACTGGATCAATGGTATCCTTTGGCAAATCCACAGGAACTAATGCCAAAGAATAATCAACATTCTCCTCTTGCTGACGTGTTTCATCTTCTCCATTTTTCCCTTGCTCTTTGAGTGAAAATTTTAAGCTACAACAATAATAGATTAAAAGTTAGACCAGCTTTGGTGATATTACATAGTAGAGTAATAAAGAACTGAACATATTTAAAGGGGCAGTCTGGTGCGCAAATCATCCCGCGTTCATGCAGGTTCGGAGAAGTGCTGCACCTCAAGGGGTGTGATATAGATAGCATACCCTAGTGCAAGCATTAGTGACTGTTTCTACGGCACGAATTCGTGACCTATAGGTCAGATTGAGACAATTTTACCGTTGCTCCAAAGCACCCCTTCCAAGAACTGGACATGTTTAAATTGCACTTTCTTTTGTGTAAGATTTTCAATGTTGAATTTACATACCTATTCACATCTGAATTTGAGATTTGAAGCTCACTTGATTTTCCAAGATCTTGTTCAACCTTAGAATGACTGTGATCATCTTTGATAAAAATAGTCATTTGTGTGGCATTTTGCTCCAAATTGATTGAGTTTTCTTGAGAAATTCTCTTCTCAATTAGCTCCTTTTTCTCACATTGTTGGGATATGAGCTCTTGAGAATGATACTCAAGATTTTCAGAGCTACATTTTCTACTACCAATTGACTCTACAAACTCACTGACAATAGAGCCTGTAAATTGGGATTTTTGTCCTTCATCTTCAGAGAGTTTGGTGTTGCTAACAGTTGTGGATGTTACAGATGAAATTTCACTTTTATCCAATAAGCTAGAGTGCTCTGATTCATCTGAAACATAAGATATATTCAATGCCTCGAGCTTCTTTATAAAAAAATTGAGCTTCTTCTCAGCTTTGTTTCTTGATCTAGTCTCTTCTCTCAACTTATTCTCCAGCACAATCAGCTGAAATTTCAAAGATTTAAGGAGTCACACTTCTAGTGGAATTTTTTTTTAGGAACTTTATTAAAATGGGAAACAGTACAATTCCCTTATAACTAACCCAATCTAATCAGGGCGGATTTAGGGGGGGTTAGGAAGGGAGTTCGCTGAAAATTATACTGTGCATCAAAATCTGTTTTGTCCCTCTATATAGTATTATATTTTAAATCCTCTTGACACAATCTAAAAGCATAGATCACTGGTTAAGGGGATTCAAAACCTTGGTGAGTTCACTAGTTCAATTTTCATTGGTCACAATCTTTTATAATATTTTAACTTTTTCTTTTTTGGAGCTCTTAACGAAAATTCTGTTTTCGCTACTTAATCTGATAATACGAAAACACCAGAACTAGAGCACAAATGTTGATAGCATCTTCACTCAAAAACAAGCTGAGATGGAAAAGAAAAATAAACCTTGTTTCCAAAAAGCTCAGCATCCTCTTTTGCTTTTCTTGAAGCTGCCCTCTCTGCAAGCAATCTTCCTCTTAGACATTCCACTGTCCTCAAACCATCTTCTTTTTCCATTTTCTTCTCGCTAAAAAAGGAAAAAAAGAAAAGCACTCATGTCATAAAATGTGTCCGAAAACAGAAACAGTAAGAATATTTAGACAAACACATTAAAAGAAGAAGGTGTTGGTAAGATCAAAGAAAATACCTCCATTTTCTATCTGCATTTCCTTCAGATATCATATTCTATTTTTTCTCTTTGGACCTTTAATCAGAGGGTAATAGTTAAGATAGTCAGAGTCTGATAGATGAGTGCTAGTATTATTGAGAACCAGTAAGGGATTTATAAGAACTACTACTTAGCAGTAAAAGAATTGAAAACTTTTTAAATATTATATACACAGTACTAGTTAACATTTGCAGAGTAGATTTTGCAGAGTCCTTGTTTATGCAGAAAAACAAATATGCTGTTTGAATTATTACTTGGTAGTATTATTATTAGAAAACGCTCCAAGAGCCAGAGACATGCATAATTTTGGACTGTTGCCCCACCATAACTGCGCTTTCTGTTACTTCACTTCAAAGTTGCAGCTGTCCTAATGCCAGTGTACACTTTAAGTTCTCATTAATGCAATATTAATTTCCAATACTCAAAAAAAAGAAAAAGTTAGTAAATATCTTGCAAAAGTTTCTAACCATCTAAGTGGGCATTTGAACATATGAATTATGAAATTTCGAAAAAAAAGTGAATATTTTTTCAAGTGAAAATAATATTTAAAAATTAGAAATGTGTTTGGATATTAATGTAATTTGGAGCTATTTTTGAATATTTTGGGGGATTTAAAGTGAATTTTGAAAAATAGTGTAGAGTTTCTCAAATTTCCATTTTTTTTTTTGAAATTTAACTTGAAATGATATTTGAAATTTTCGTGGCAAATACTGAATTCGAAAAAAGTGAAATTTTTTCCAAGAAAGTGAAATTTTTATGGCGAAACGGGCCTTAAGTTGTATTCGTGAGGACTAATAACTGCATATCTCCAATGTTATTTATGACTAAGATCCATTTACATTGGGAAAAATTTGATATGTTAACTAGTCACTACTTACTACCTTGTTTTATAGTTTGATTTGTACCCAATCATTTCTTGTTGATCTAAGATGTAGTCATCATTTTATCTTTTTAACTTTGAGTTAGTGAGATGCTAATCTGAGCTTCTGGCATCTGGCTAGATTATAGTCACGTGATTTAGCCTGCATTTGTCCGTAGCGCAACCGTCCAAACCGCAGTGTGTCTCTCTTTATCTCATGGCTTCACTCATTGCTCGTGTTGTTTAGGCACGGAAACTTCAACTCTCTGACAAGAAGAGGACAAAACCCCCAGTCCCTACTAACGTACATGTAGCGTACTAACCACTTTTAAAATCATTTCTTACCTAACAACTTGTTTCCATCGTTGTTAGTTGTTCTAGTGTATTGTATTGTTACTACTCTCTCCGTTCCAATTTATGTGAACCTGTTTGATTGGGCACGAAATTTAAAAAAAAATAAAAGATTTTTGGAATTTGTGGTCCTAAACAAGTCAAAAGGGGCCCAAAGTATTTGTGTGGTTATAAAAGCTTCTCATTAAGGGTAGAATTGTAAATTTAAGCTAAATTGTTTCCAAATTTAGAAAAGGGTCATTCTTTTGGAACGGACCAAAAAGGAAAGAGGTTCACATAAACTGGAACGGAGGGAGTATAAATATAATATTTGTTTTGATTGTCACTTAAATTTTATTGTATCGTATTATTAAATTTGTTGTTATGTAACCATGAAAAATATTAATTTATGGAACAACCAATTTGATGAGATCACGTTGTTCAGTGGTGAAGCCAGAAATTTTCTCAAGAGTGTTCAAACTTAAAATAAGTAAAAAATATTCCGACAATGGGTGTTCAATATATGTTATATACCTTTAAAACCTAATATTTTACTTATATACGCAATGTAATTTTGCGATAAAGGGTGGTCAATTGACTTTGACCACCCTAATCAAAGTGTGACTTCGCCCATGGCGTTGTTATCTTATTTTCTCTCTCTCTTATATTGTCCTTTTTTATTATTAAATATTCCTATTTTATTATTTACCCGACTTTTTATATAATAATACTACCTCGTACCTTACTTTTTATATATAATATTGCAAGTTTATTCTTCATATTATTGGTGTGTTTACCTCAAAAAATGTGAGTAACAATTAAAGATAATTTGCGGTTTTAAAAATATGTGATTTATTTCAATACTAGTGAATATATAAGTAATATTAGGTTTAAGTAAGAAGAATTGATGAACCAAACCAGTGTTGTTGGAGCAGCGGGGATGTCACGACCCGGATTTCCCACCATCGGGTGTCGTGATGGTGCCTACTATCGGAGCTAGGCAAGCCAAATATTTAAAACACCTTTCCTGCTTTCTTTCAAACAATATAATAAACGAGACAAAATTTAAGCGGAAGACTTTAAATCTAAAGCAACTGAAAACCAAAAGTGCGGAAGTTTAATACACATCACTACCCAAGGTCTGGTGTCACTAGCTCACGGACTACTACAGAATACTACAAACAATGTCTGAAAGGAAATACATCATGTTTGTCTGATACAAGATGAACAAACGAAAAACATGGAAAGGGACTTCGGCCTGCGAACGCCAGCTAGGCTACCTCGAGAGTCCCTGGACTGAAGATAGCTTCCCAGAAGTCCTACTGCTGTGGTCCGTAAGCTGCTCCCTGATCTGTGCACAAAAATGCACAGAGTGTAGCATCAGCACAACCGATCCCATGTGCTGGTAAGTGCCTGGCCTAACCCCGGCGAAGTAGTGACGAGGCTAGACAGGACCTACCACAATTAACCTGTACAGATATATATACAAGTGCAAGAAAACAATAACAAGATAATACAAAGTAAAGCTAGGAGGGGACATGCTATCGGGGAGTAACAGATAAAAATGAAATATCGGAAATAAACAGAAGAAACTCTGGTTCCCATGATATATATATATATATATATATATATATAGTGAACGACGTGCCACACGATCCCATAATATTATATATAAGTGGACGGCGTGCCACACGATCCCATAATATCATATATAAGTGGACGACATGCCACACGATCCCATAATATATATAAGTAGACGGCGTGTCACACCATCCCATAATATCATATATAAGTGGACGGCGTGCCACACGATCCCATAATATAATTAGAAACATCTGATTTTGTAAGGAGAGTCCCATTAAGGGAAATCAACAACATATCACTCTAACCCGGCAAGGGTACAACTAACAGCCCAAAATATCCCGATAAGGGAGAGTATGTATATCGGTCTACACATCCCGGCAATGGAGTAATCACAACACATTCTCTTTTTAAATCCCTTCTTCCTCGACTAACGCATTCATGTTCGAGCTAACGCTCCAAAAGTACACCAATCACAATTTTACCTCAACCGTTCACATTATATGAAACTCATCAAATAAATAAGGAGATTGTGTCACGTTATTCGAATTTAAAAGCAATTAAGACTCACAGTCATGCTAGACTCCGGTGCATAGATAACCGTTACCATGCCTATACACCGTACTCCACATTAGCAAGTAGCAAATAACATTCTAATCCTATTCCCTCAAGCCAAAGTTAGAACAAACACTTACCTCGAATGCTCCAAACTCAACTCACGCTTCTAGTATAGCTTTACCTCTTGATTCCACCACTAATACGCTCGAATCTAGTCATAAGTTACTTAATCACATTAATAATTACTAAATGAATCACTCTCCATGAATGAAAATAAATTTTACAAGGTTTTTCCCAAATGGTCAAAACACCCCCGGACCCACGTGGTAGAAACTCGAGGTTCGGACCAAAATCCGGTTACCCATTCTCCCACGAATCCAAATATATGATTTGTTTTGAAATCGGACCTCAAATTGAGGTCCAACTTCTCAATTTGTAGAAAACCTAGGTTCTACCCAAAACACCCAATTTCCCCCATGAAAATCTTTGATTTGAATTTGAAATCATGTTAAAAGATGTCAAGGAATAAAGAAATTAAGTTAGAAATCACTTACCAATCGTTTTGGCGAAGAAAAGTTGTTTGGAAAATCGCCTCTTAGGTTTTGGGTTTTTGAAAAGTGGAAAAATGACTGAAATTCCCGAATTTATATATTTTTGCTGGGGGCTGGCGCTGACCACGCAGAAATGCACCGCGGCCGTGTGGCTGCCAGCGCGGACCGCGCGGAAATGTACCGCGGCCGCACCGAGGGAGGGAAGAAGTGGGCTCTCTGAACCCACCCAGCGCGGACCGCACTGATTTGGTGCGCGGCCGCGCTGGTCGACCTGGCTACCGACCCTCTGAACTCCCACCACACGGATCGGACAGAAAAGCACCGCGGCCACGTGGCTGCCAGCACGGACCGCGCGGAATCGGCCGCGCTGGGCCTGCAACACCTGAATCTGCATTTTTTTTAAGTCTAAGAACTCCCGGGCCCCACTCAAAACTCACCCGAGCCCTCGGGGCTCCAAACCAAACATACATATGATCTTAAAAACATCTTACGGTCTCATTTGTGCGATCAAATCGCCAAAATAACATCGTATGCATAGAATCAAGCCTCAAAACACATGATTTTCTTTCAACTTTCATAAAACTCAAATTCCCCATTTTAAGTCCAAAACACATCATATGACGTCCGTTTTTAGCCAAACTTTATAGATAGTGCTTAAAACATATTTCAGACTCGTACCGGGCATCAGAACCAAAATACGAGCCCGATACCACAGTTTTCTGATCAATTTCCTTCTTCATTTTCCTTAATTAATTTCAGAAAACAATTTCACACAAAAATTCATTTCTCGGGCTTGGGACCTCGGAATTTAATTCCGGGCACACGCCCAAATCCCATATTTTTCTACGGACCCTCCGGGACCGTCGAATCACAGGTCCGGATCCATTTACCCAAAATGTTGACCGAAGTCAATATTATGCATATTAATATCAAAATCCATCAAATGTTTCACATAATTCACATATTCTAACATAAAAACTTTTCGGCTACGCACCCGGACTGCGCACGCAAATCAAGGCAACTAAAAGCGAGGTTTTCAAGACCTCAGAAGCGTGGAACAAGGAATAACTACGGTGATGACCCTTTGGGTCGTCATAGGGGACCTCGAGCTCGATAATCTCGGGGGGCTCGAGGTGAGTTAAGAACCAAGAAAGTATGAACAATAAAGTAAAAATAATAAAGCTGAAGAACAATTGTTGAGCATGGTAAACGAAAAAAGCATAGTAGAATATTCTATTGTAGTGAATGAGATATCTTTTACAAAGATTGGGATACCCTTTATATAGAAGGGAAAACCCTAATATGGTACATTTTCAAGTATGGTCAAGAATTCTATTGGTACAATATTATAACAACTTCCGTTCTACAGGCGGGCCCCTGACTTCGACTTGAAATTGTAACAACCTCTGTTCTACAGGCGGGCTCCTGACTTCATCAACTTAAAATTTAACAACCTCCATTCTACAGATGGGCTCCTGACTTCTTCAACTTAAAATATAACAACCTCCATTCTACAGGCGGGCTCCTGACTTCAACTACTTCTTAAAAATATAGCACCTCCATTCTCGAGGCGGGTTCCTGACTTCAACTTAAAATTATAACAACCTCCATTCTCCAGGCGGGCTCCTGACTTCAACTACAACTCAAAATGTAATACCTTCATTCTCCAGGCGGGCTCCTGACTTCAACTATTTCTTAAAGACATAACACCTCCATTCTCCAGGCGGGCTCCTGACTTCAACAACTTCTTAAAAATATAATACCTCCATTCTCCAGGCGGGCTCCTGACTTCAATAAACAATTTAGAGATAATACCTCCATTTTCCAGGTGGGCTCCTAACTTCGACAATTTCTTAAAAACATAACATCTCCATTCTCCAGGCGGGCTCCTGACTTCAATCTTCTCAAGAAATATTACACCTCCATTTTTCAGGCGGGCTCCTGACTTCAATTATGACTTAAAATGTAACACCTCCATTCTCCAAGCAGGTTCCTGACTTCAACTTCTTCTTAAAAAATGCATTTTATTGCTGTTGCTCCTTCCTACCTCCTAGACCATTTCCTTCTAACTTGAAATTATCTTCTTTCAAAACTGCTTCCCTCAAAACTGGTGTTTCATTCCTCTGAAAACTGTTGGGGATAACACCGGTGGTTTATTCACAAATATGTTATTTTCCTCCTTCAAAGACTACTTCCTTTAAAGCTGGTGCTTTCTTTCCACTGGAACTACTTCCCTTAAGACTTGTGTTATCTTCCTTCCGAAACTGCTTCCTTTAAAACTTGTTCGGCCTTCTTCCGAAAACTGCTGGGGATACCATTTTTCCCAAAACTTGTGTTATCTTGCTTCTTCCCCAAGTGGGTACCGGACTTCCAGAAAATTTTCAAAATGAAAGGAAATTTTCTGCCCCAGTTTGACAATCTTTCTTGTATCATGATGTCTTTTCATCATCTATAACATTTCATGTGGATATTTATAGGTCGCGAGCTAAAGTATGGTAGAGCGGCAAAGTTTTACGAAAACATGAGTAAGGATGAGGAAAGGCAAGTGAAAAGGTGACGAGAATTGATAACTCCTCGGGCTTAAGTCCATGAAAACAAGAGAGATAATGGTTTCTCTAAGTTATTGAAAGTTCAGTATAGCCTGAATGAACTCAAATGAATCTAAGATTAATAGCATTTAGAAAGAATAAAATACTGACCTAGTAATAAAATGAGGGTATAATTGTGACAGATAAAGGGTGACGTTTGGGCCTTCGTTTGAATAATGATTTGAAAAAAAGAAAATAGAAGAAGAAAAGGAGAAAAGATTTCGCTGGCGGCACAAAATTAGGATACCCCCATAAGGTGAATCACATTGAGACACTATGAAATATGATTATGGAAATCACTTCAAATATTCCTCAGTGCAACGTAAATTCTAGCGGTAATGTATTATGTAAGAAGTTTCAAGTCTTCAAGTAGAGGATTATAGATCAACTTTGAGGCGAATCAACAATGGTCAGATACAAGTTACAAAGTATGACATGAGATTAGGCCATGATTCTCAAGACGAACGGTAATGAAGGTGCATTGAAGGACTGAGATTTATACCTAAAGGATTGACAACAAAAGTAACTGGGAGCTTGGTAAGCATACCTCAGTAAAGATAGATTGAAGTAAAAATTATGGTATAGTATAACCCATGTAAATGTTGTAAAGTCATATGAATGGATAACCAGATCTATGAAATAAGATATAACAATATTCGTAAATTCAACAAAGTATCGAGCAAAGAACTTCAGTATACTTATAGACGCCCTGAGGGACATCTCACCAAGCTCTATATATGTTCACAAAGTGAGGCCTAAAGATTGGCTAAAGGTTGGAGGAGAAAGAAGAGAAGAGATGCATAGGCGCACTTATAAAGTCAGAGTCATACGACCTACATGATAAAAAGGTTGCAATAGTTACAAGATTGGAAGGATTCCGACCACAAGTCATGATGTGAGAAAGAGGCCCAAAGGGGGAAATGCCCTGGCATTTGGAATTCTTCACAGAATAGTTACATAGATGGCAAGGAGAGTACTAAATCATTCGGAAGACATACGTTGTGAAAATGATAAGTGCATCAGTCAACATTCGAGGACAAATGCTCCAAAAGGGGGAATGATGTTACATCCCACATTTTCGTACGTTAAAGTTTCGTCGTAAGTTAACTGAGGAATTTAGGCTTCAAAAGGGCAACAACATCATCTCCAGTCCCGAGGTGATAGTCGACCTCAAAGGTTCCTCTCAAGAAGAAAAGTAAGCACTTCAAGCTCCGTCCATAAGGGCTCGACAACAGGACATCGCCTAAATATGGGTAATCCCTCCTCAGGGACCTATCTACAATGCCTTGAAAGGTTATCTACATCAAGTTCAAAGTAAATCTCTAGGTACCTGAAGCTAACTTTCACTTAGAGGCCACTCTAAAAAATTTCAAGGTTCGATGCGCTATCTTTATGTGACTCGAGGGTCCCGATGATCCGTGTCTATCGGACCATTTCAGGCTTGGTCAGAGGAACAACAGTGGGCACGAAAAGGAGACATTTCTATCAACCAAAGATCGGAAATAATACTCGTATCCAAGTTATATACTCGCAACTTTCCTTCAACTTGCTTGTACTATAGATTTCTTTATGTTATTCTGGAACGTCAAGCGATACATCACATCGTCTCCAACTCTTGTCTACTCTCTTAACTAGATCTCTCAGTACTTAGAAATCATAGGTTGGAAGACATGCCACTATCATTCCCGGTTATTGGATCCCCGTGCTTATAGCCTTCTATCCGAAGTATGGACTATTCACGATCTTCTGCTTTTAGGTATCTCGTACGTTGTTCACCTTTACCTTACTTACCTTAAAATCTCGCATCGTATCTTCTATCTCTTTCCTGACCTCCCTTCCACCTAGGTGTAATTCACATCCATAACTTGAAGCTCTATTATAGTACTCGCACCTCTGGTACATACACAATCCGATGGAAGCTTCGTACTGACTTCATATGAGGCTGGTACTTCTTCTAACTGGCTTCCTTGTAGAGCTATTATAGATTATGGTTGTTGTGTTATTTCTCTTGAACATCTGATATTAAGAGTGATTCTGTCATGTTCTCAAGCATAACTTCTATAATTTTTCTAGGTCTAATAATCAGACTTCTGATTTACTTGGGTGATATAATTCTTTAGTTTCCTCTTCCTTTTGATCAGCCTTTACGTAGGCTTAAGCTATCTTTCGATTGTGGCTCATGGTATCAGTTATTACCTTAGCCTTTCATGGGCGTTATGGAATATCCATGATATAATCTTCTAACAATTCAATCCTTTGTCTATGCTCTATGCTCAATTCTTTCTTTTAACTTATACCGGAGCCTTCTGTGGTTGTATGATTGTCAACAAATATGTTGCCTGGATAATGCTCCAAAATCTTTAGTGTATCCATAATGTACTAACTCTGGATCATTGATCGAATAATTCTTCCGTTCCATCTTAGTTTTCTTTCAACGTAAGCTATTACTTTTCCTGGTCTTTCTGTCCCTTGTTGCGTCCATACTTAGCTTATCCTAGTGCCCACACTTGCTAGAGTTTTCATATAACTCATATGATCTCGAATATTACTTTTAATTTTTACTTCCCGTTCATTAGCCACAATAGGTGCCACTTTCCTTTGGAACGCTTACAATGTTGTTGCGAGATTGTTGTTACACGACCATTTCCTCTTTAGGTCGTTGTGCCTAGGTTGAAGCCTTCTTCCTTATTTCCTGAGCTAGTCTTTCATCGTAGTACTTAAGGAAGACCCTCTGACTCTTGTAAAGTTATGAGCCGATTACATCGTATACTCGACAGACCTTCTGATGTCCTTCCTTGCCTATACTTATCCGTAGTTACTTATCTCCACACCCCTGTGCTTGTATGGTTGTTTCTGAACTGATATTTTGACTGCCTTCCCAGTGGCACTTTCTTTTATCCCCGTAACACTCATACGATACCTTTAACTACCCCGACTCTTGTTTGAATATATCTCAAGTATTATAATGATATTCTTTGAGGCTGAATTCTCCATGTTGGGTTCTACTATGTTTATCTTACACGATCTGATGACTCGTCTGTAACCTCCTGTTTAACCATAACTGGGATCTTCCTGACTAATTACTAACTACTCATTGGCCCATTCTCATATCAATATTCCTCATAATCTTTCTTGGGTTATTTCCTTTGTCTTAACTTACGTCTCGCACTGGCTCCTTATTTATTAATACTAGCTCGGGCAGGAACCTTTACTCCCTCTCTTTGACGTTGTGCTTGCACAATATTCTTGAATCGTAGAATATCTATAAGATTTGAATAAGTTCCATCCCATTCCTCTTTCATTTATCACATTCTTCCTTTACCATTCCATAGTCACTAGAACCACTTAATTCTAAATTAATGCCACATCACTCCATATTCCCTCCTTTAGGGGTATACTAAGATTTAGTACGATGATATACCTATAGATGTTTTACCTCTTCATCTTTGGCGTCTTTTCACATCATCTATGACCCTTACTCACCTTGCGGTAATCCTTATGTACCAAGGATAACAAAATTCCTTACTCACAATGGTGACACTTAGTGTAACTGGCACATACATTCCCTTAAGCTTAACTTTGCTCACATTGCTTGCTTTAGGGAAGCGTCTTCCTGAATGACCTTTCTCTGAATTTCTCATGAATCTTCTTTTGTTGTCCATTCTATTATTGCCGGAACACAATCTGAAATTCTCATGATGCTAACTATTATCAATTCACTCAGTCCCTAGTTCATGTTTAGTTTATCTTGTTCACCAATCCATATTGATTTCTATTAATCTGGGGTCTAACTTTTCCTTCTGTTAGTCACGTTAGAGCTGCGAACTTATTTCTCGAAATGAGGATATAACTTTATGGCCTATATTATTTTATTGTCTCAAGGCCTGTCATCTTTCGGCTTTTTTCCTTCACTTGACTATAGACTCTGTAATACTGTCATCTTTTTGACCTACCGTTGTCATCCATGTATCATATCTTACTAGTAATGCTTCATTAGATCTCTTCTTATATCCTGCTAACATTTTTGTCTATCACTTTATTCTGAAAACTTCAACAAGATATTCTTTTGATTTTAGCTCCCCTTTGCTCCATCCACTGGCTCTTCGAATTGCCTAACATTCTTTCTTTACTGGGGACGGGAGCCACACTAAGGTAATATTTATTCCTTCAAAGCTTCCAGTGCTCATATCTAGCTTTACTATTTTACGGTGCACCATCAAGGTGTCTCACGGGGAGATCTATTAGCGCATTTACACTATCCTTCGGAAATGTCAACTAACGCAAACAATCCAACCATAATTTTGGGTTACTTTAACCCCAGCCGGATCTTGATATTCATCCTTCTCTTATACTACTTTTGTTAGCCCTCATAGGGCATAAATGAGATGGGTACGATCAATCGTACATACCTCTATTACTGTTGAATATAACACAAAAGGCTTATATTCCCCTGCCTGAATTATAAACACTGTAAACCTTCATTAACTGGGCACCTCGCACTCTTCTTCATCTTGATTTTTTTTGCTTGTTCAAACTTGTATTTAGCTTTTGAATCTCTCATTATCTTTCACCATTAAGGTGGGTAGGTATTCTTGCCTCAAGACTCCTTATCAAGAGGCTTACACCTTTTAGTACGCACATGATCCGCTGAAGACCTCACATTTACTTATCATAACCATGATGCAAAGTCGAGTTTCCTTTGACTCAACTCTTCCATAGCCATATCTTTTACCAACCGTCTTTCTGGATGTAGGTATTGTCTTATTATGAACAAAATAGGAGTTAGAAACTTGAATTCTTACAACTGAGCTCTACCACACGATCTAGAGTAAGAAGAAAGAGTGACAATCCTAAATGCCCTGTAGCCTCCTACTTATAAGTGTGGTGCACGATACACCCATAAACAAGACTCTACTAGACACGGCTTGTAGACTCCCTAGGACAGAACTGCTCTGATACCACTTTTGTCACGACCCAAACCAATGGGCCGCGACGGGCACCCGGTACCTTACTCAACTGAGTACCAACGTAATGTATCTTTTTTTATTTCATTATCATATACACGTGACATACGGGCCTAATAGGCCAACATGATTATTTATAAACTCCAAAGATATGCCGACAAGGCCGTACAATCTTTCACGTACATGACATATGTCTACAAGCCTCTAAGAGTACATAAATGTCATAAAGGTCGGGACAGAGCCCCGCCATACCAAACAATACACGACTAAATCATACAAGCCAAACAAGCAACTCCGAAGCAAATGGAGTGCACCAACATCTTCCGCTGAGCTGATAGCCTACTTGGAGGGATCTCGACCTGTCTATCGGGACCTACGGGCATGAAACGCAGCGTCCCCAGGCAAAAGGGATGTCATTACAAAAAATGTACCGAGTATGTAAGGAACATAAATAAGTACATAATAGACATGGAAGAAATATAGAGTACTTAACTCAACCTGTAAGTCTGAATAACTCTATAAATCATGAAATACTTTTAGCGTCATGCATATGTGTATGAACGCCATGTCGTGCATAGGTACATGTCGCATTACATCATCATCCTCTGAGGGCATCCCATCGTATCATATTGGCTACTGTGTGCAAAATCATCAACGTATACCGACTGATCAGGTGGTGGTGCGTATATAATGCCATAACCTTTCCCATATACATATACATATACATATACATATACATATATACATATATATATATATATATATATATATATATATATATATATATATATATATATATATATATATATATATATATATATATATATATATATATATATATATATATATATATATATATATATATATATATATATATATATATATATATATATATATATATATATATATATATATATATAACGCCGTTTGAATCGTATTTCAGTCACTGTGGGCAACATCATCATCATATACCAGCTGATCAGGTGGTGGTGCGTATATAACATTGTAACCTTTTCCCATATCTCATATACATATATACACGTATATAACACCATCTGGTCATGGGTCAATGCACATGTATAAATGAGTGAAATGCATGAAAATACATAATAATCTCGATATTCCTTCCGGATAAACTTTTCCAACTGTGTATTATTCTGATACCCATTAACAGAAGATAATAATAATTCTCATGGGGAATCAAGAATATAGACACCCCTACTATTTCTATGAATAGAGTAATTTATAGAAAACTGTGTATTTGCTTGTTTCTTCAGTATAATTTGGATCATGCCAAAAGTAAGAAGGGATAACCTTAACATACCTGAGCCGATTATCTTGACACTCCCTCTAACACGCGTCAATTGCGACAACACATAACGGCGGGTCGAAGTAGGGAAAAATCCGTATGATATTCTTGAGAAAGATTGCACCGTATTCCCTTAGAATCGCAAAATTCCGTTGTTATTACATAGTATAACTTTGTATGAAATTCTTGTTGGAGAAAAATCACGCTGCCATCACTTGTAGGAGTTTGCTGGAGCACTTCACTTTGCTATGAATATAAATTTATCTCTTTTTGTGAATTTTATCCTAACTTCATATGAATTTTGTGGAATTTTAGAAGTCTTTCAAGACTTTGTTGAAGTTGAACGTTATCCTTTTCCATCTCTTTGTGAATTTGAGACATTTTTGTTACAATGGACCCCACTTTACAAGGTGACTAAGCCATAAGGACTCCTCCAATCTTGCCACCCTAGCAAATGAACTTAAGAGTCATTAAATTGTCTCTATCTTGCTGCCAAGTCTTCACAAATCACATGTGAATTTGTCCCCCTAATAATTATCCAAATACTTATCCACCAAAAATTCAATTTATAAGATAATCTCCTACTTAAAATCCATAATTACCTAATTATCCATATAATTAGAAATTATCTCAAATTACTTAAAATACTACTCACTTTTAACACATTTTGCACATCTTACTATTATGGTCATGTGATACCTTGTATGGCACTAGTCCATAAATATCGGATATTATAGCTCGAACCGTATTTTATCTCAAAATGTCAAACTTCGAAGAAATTCATTTTCTTCAATTTGCTTACCCTCTCACCTTTACAAATTTACTTATCACTTGTTTGAAATAGCATAGTGCTTATAATCTCAAAATAATCTTATTCTCGAACTTACGTCAGTTAACTTACGACGAAACTTTAACGTACGAAAATGTAGGATGTAACAGTGCTTCGCGAACGCGAGGCTTTGACCGCGTTCGCGAAGAAGGATTTCAGGCCTGGGTAGAAGGTTTAAAAGGTCGTCTTGTCCACGAATGTGGGGTTTATTTCTTCTATTGTTGGTCATTTTTGGAGCTATTTGAAGAAGATTGAAGAGGGATTCAAGGGGAATCACTTGGAGGTAAGGATTTTGGACTTAAAACTCAATTCTATTGTGAAATCTACCTAATAAATCATAGAATCTAAGCTTAAAATTGAGGAATTAGGGCTTGAGATTATTAGACATTAAAATGAGAATTTGAGGGGGCCATTTGGACTCCGATTTCAGTGTTCTTGGTATGTATGGACTCATGGGAGGATAAGGATTCCGTTGATGTGATTTTTATCGAGTTTCGAGACGTGGGCCTGGGGGTCTAGTATGGCCAATTTCAGGATTTTTGGTATTGTTTGATTGTTTTCTCTTGGGCTTCGTTCCCTTAGCATATTTTGATGTCGTGATTCTGATTTTGGATAGATTCGACGCGAGTGGAAACCGATTCGAGAGGCAAAGGCATCGTGGAGTAGCATTTTCACCGGTTTGAGGTAAGTAACCATTGTAAATCTGGAACTGAGGGTACAAAACCCCAGTATTTGACTTGTTTTGATAAATGCGGTGACGAGCGTGTGGGCGTGCACCGGTAGGGATTGTGACTTGGTTCGTACCGTAGCGACTATTGAGCAGCGTATTTGATTTGAAACCTTATAATATTCCGTACTTTAGTCATTTATACTGTATTTGGGTTGTACGGCATGTTTGGGGCCTTGTGCCGACCTGTTGAGACCCTTATGGGCATTTTTACTATTTTTCCTCACTTTACTTGTTGAAAGAATATCCTCAGTCATGTTGTACATGTTTAAATGTTTAAAAATTGGTTTTATCACTCCACTTCTAATTGTGAGGATTGTTTGGGTTGGGTTCCCTAATTTCTATTGTTGTGTCCGAGAGGCTGTGAGGTTAATGACTAAGAGAGGTTGAGAACCTAATAGTGAGGATATTATAAGTATAAATTATGGATCGGGCTGCACGCTACAGTGATACTTATATGGATTGGGCTGCACGCCGCAACAATATATATATTGGATTGGGCTGCACGCCGCAGCGATATATATATTGGATGGGGCTGCACGCCGCAGCGATATGACGATTGGGCTGTAGGAGCCCCTCCGGAGTCTGTACACCCCCAGTGAGCGTAGTTGACTATAAATTACGGATCGGGATGCATGCCGCAACGGTTACTATGATTTATATTACTATAAGATATTAATGAGCCTGAGTGCTGAGAGTGAGTACTGAATGACGAGAGTGAGTCACGAGTGACTGAGAGGTTGCCGAGAGGCCATATTCTGAGTGATACCTTGCCCGAGGGGCGCAGTTATGATATTTTCATTGATTTCACTCTTCTTTTAAAAATAGCCTATGTTGGAAAATTGCTAAGTATATGATTTCAAGTGTTTTAAACTGAAATTGATGATTTACGATGGAACTGGTTTTTAAACTGTGAAGTTAACCTGTTATCCTGTTGTTTATTCAGTTATATGATTTTTAACTGCTCGTCACTGCTTTCAAACCTTATTTACTTTAGTTACTTACTGAGTTGGCGTACTCATGTTACTCCCTGCACCTTGTGTGTAGGTCTAGGTGCCCGAGTGGCAGAGTGAGGGTCCTCAGCTGATCCAGAGGTTGCCAGAGATTTCAAGGTAGTTGCATGGCATCCGCAGCCCTGTTTTCTCCTTCTTATCTATTTTTTCCGCATTTTTCTAGACTTTTGTTGTATCAGACAGTCAGTTATGTAGTAGAGGCTCTAGACTCATGACACCAGATATTTGGGGCTGTGTAGTTCATGTTTATTTGACTTTCGCTTATATTTTGTTGTTTTTAAACACTTATCATGGAAATTTGGTATTTAAACCTGTGTTAGAAAATTGTTTCATAAAAGGCTTGCCTAGTAATGTGATAGGCGCCATCACGACTGGGTATTTGGGGTCGTGACAAGTTGGTATCAGGGCCTAGGTTACATAGGTCTCACGAGTCATGAGCCGGTTTAGTAGAGTCTCCCGGATCGGTACGAAGACATCTGTATTTATCCTCGAGATGCTGTAGAACATTTAGGAAAAACTTCATATTCTTGAAATTCTTGTCGTGCGAATCTGTTGATCAGAATACTAAACTTCTGTTATTCCATTCTCTCACAGATGGTGAGGACACGTGCTACCGGGCAGGATGGACGACCGCCAGTACCACTAGTTGGGGCCACCAGAGGCCGAGGACGCGTTTGAGGCCGTGGTAGGGGCAGAGCAGCTAGGGCAACACCTACAGATCCACCAGTTGCCCCAGTTCAGGATCAGGTCCCAGTTGTGGACACTACAACAACACCAGCTCAGGCATCAGCTGTGCCCATTGTGATTTAGGGCCTTCAAGAGGCTTTAGCTCAGATTTTATCAATGTGCACCGATTTGGTTCAGGCAGTTTCAGTTACTACAGCCGCAGCTACTTCTCAGGCCGGGGGAGTCACCCAGACTCCCGTTGCTCGAATACTTGAGCAAGTTGTGCAGGGACTCCATACACCAGGGGCACCTCCAGCTCAGGAGTATGTGGTACCAGTTATGCCGGACGACGAGCAACATCGACTAGAGAGGTTTGGTATACTCAAGCCTCTGACTTTTAGCGGTGCAAAGGGAGAGGATGCCCAGGGGTTCTTGGATAAGTGACAGAGGATGCTTCGTACACCGGGTATTCTAGAGACCAGTGGTGTGGCTTTTACCACCTTTCAGTTTTTTGGGGCTGCCTTCACTTGGTGGGAGGCGGATGAGAGGCGTAGGCCTATTGGTGCAGCACCCCTTACTTGGGAGCAGTTCTCTGTTCTCTTTCTGGAGAAGTATATGCCACAGTCTCGCCGAGAGGAGCTGCGCATGCAGTTCGAGCTGTTGCATCAGGGAGAGATGACTGTGACGCAGTATGAGATGGGGTTCTCTAAGTTATCTCGTCATGCGGTCTAGTTGGTTTCGACTGATAGAGAGAGGATTATGAGGTTTGTTGATAGTCTCACATATTAGCTTCGGATTCTCATGACTAGGGAGAGGGTGACAGGTGCTACTTTCAAGGAGGTTGTTGACATCGCCCGTGAGATTGAGTCGGTTCGCCGCCAGGAGCAAGAGGAGAGGGAGGCCAAGAGGCCTCGGGGATCTGGTAGCCTTAGTAGTGCTCCTTCGAGGGGTCAGTTCCAACAAGGCAGAGGTCGTCCATTCAGACAGGCTCATTCAGCTTGCCCAGGTTATCAGGGGCATCATCGGGTCATGGTTCTCATAGTTCTCATCAAGGCCACTCATCACTCAGTGCCCTTCCAGCCCAGAGTTCGTCCCGTGCTCCATCAGTGCAGGGTTCTTCCATGCTAGGTCCTTCTACTGGTCATTCCGGTGCCAGGGGTTCCCTTCAGTCCCCATCTCCATCACCGGGGAGTTGTTATGAGTGTGGAAAGTTTGGGCATATGAGGAGGCAGTGTCCTCATCTTCATGATGGTCAGTCTCAGTAGAGGGGTCAGCCCTCGACTTCTACTCCAATTACTTTACCACCCGCCCAGCCAGGTAGGGGTGGAGTCAGTCAGTTAGGGGTCTCTCTAGAGGGGGAGATCGATCCGGTGGTGGTCATGCTCGTTTCTATGCCCTCCCAGGTAGACCAGATGTTGTTGCTTCAGATGTCGTGATTTCAAGTATTGTTTCAGTCAGCCACAGAGATGCCTCTGTATTATTTGATCCATGTTCCATCTTTTCTTATGTGTCATCATACTTTGACCGTTATCTAGATACGCCCCGTGAGTTTCTTGTTTCACCTATTCATGTATCTACTCTAGTGGGCGATACTGTTATTGTAGACCGTGTGTACTGGTCGTGTGTGGTGACTATTGGGGGTCTGGAGACTCGAGTGGATCTTTCATTATTGTGTATGATGGATTTTGATATCATTTTGGGCATGGACTGGTTATCTCCGTGTCGTGCTATTCTGGACTGTCATGCCAAGACAGTCACATTGGCTATACCGGGTATGCCACGGATTGAGTGGCGAGGATTGACTGATTATATTCCCAGTAGAGTCATCTCATTCTTGAAGGCCCAGCCAGCGTATGGTTGGGAAGGGATGTCTTTCGTATCTAGCCTTTGTAAGGAAAGTCGGAGTTGAGACTCCCAGTATTGATTCTGTCCCAGTTGTGAGGGATTTTCCCGATGTGTTTCCTGCAGACCTATCGGGCATGCCACCGGACAAGGATATTGATTTTGGTATTGACCTGGTGCCGGGCACTCAGCCCATTTCTATTCCGTTGTATCGTATGGCACCATCGGAGTTGAAGGAGGTAAAGGAGCAGCTTCAGGAACTCCTCGATAAGGGGTTCATTTGGCCTAATATGTCACCTAGGGGTGCGCCGGTTCTATTTGTGAAGAAGAAGGATGACACTATGAGAATGTGCATTGACTATAGACAATTAAACAACGTAACAATTAAGAACAAGTATCATTTGCCTCGCATTGATGATTTATTCACCAGCTTCAGGGAGCGAGAGGTTTCTCCAAGATTGATCTCCGTTCAGGTTATCACCAGTTGAAGATCAGGGACTCAGATATTCTTAAGACAGCTTTCAGGATCCGATATAGTCATTATGAGTTCTTGGTGATGTCATTTGGGCTGACCAATGCCCCAGCAGCGTTCATGTATTTGATGAATAGCATGTTCCGACCTTATCTCGATTCAATTGCCACAGTCTTCATTGATCATATTCTGGTTTATTCGCGTAGTCAGGAGGTGCACTATTTGAGAGTTGTGTTCCAGAGATTGAGGGAGGAGAGATTTATGCAAAATTCTCTAAGTGTGAGTTTTGGCTCAGTTCAGTTGCTTTCTTGGGGCACGTGGTGTCCAACAAGGGTATTCAGGTTGATCCGAAGAAGATAGAGGCGATTCAGAGTTGGCCCAGACCGTCCTCAGCCACAGAGATTCGCAGCTTCCTTGGTTTGGTAGGCTATTATCGCCGGTTTCATTCCCTTAGCATATTTTGACGTCCTCGTTCTGAATTTGGAAAGATTCGACGGGAGTGGAGGCCGATTCGAGGGGCAAAGGGGTCGCGAGCTAGAGATTTGACTGGTTTGAGGTGAGTTATGATTGTAAATGATGTTCTGAGGGTATGAAATCCCGGACTTGCACATCGTTGTGCTAATTTGAGGTGACACACACGCTTGATGACGAGTGTGGGGTCGGTCACCGTTGGAGATTGTGACTTAGTCCGTCCCGAATAACTATTTTACCGCGTATTTGTCTGAAATCTATTTGCTATCATCATGATTTGGGTTTTAGGCCATATTTGGGCCTTGTGTCAACTATTTGAACCCTTTGGGGATTTTTACTGGTATTTCCTCACTATTTTGACTTTATACTTACTTGAACTCAGTCATGTTATTTCATTGTTTTTCGTACTCAGCCATGTTTACTCTGTTTTAACACTTACATGATCTTTTAAATGATATTTTTGGGCTGAGAATCATGTTTTACTATTGCCCGAGTGGCTTGTGAGGATTTTGACTGAGTAAGGCCGAGAGCCTATGTAGTGAGGAAATATTTGATACTGATTATGAGGCCGAGGGCCTGAGATATGTACGCCACGAGGTGGCTTGATTGATACGAGGCCGAGGGCCTAGTGATGATGCCATGAGGTGGCTTGATATTGCACTTGGGCCGTAAGGGGCCCCTCCAGGAGTCTGTACACCCCCAGTGAGTGCGGGTACCCATTGTGATGTGAGATTGAGCCCGAGGGGCTGGTATTGTTCTATGTGATTACCCGAGGGGCGAATTTGTTGATACTGTGCCCGAGGGGTGAACCTTTATTTGTTTATTCTTCATAACTGACTGTCAATTACCTGCTTAATTGTTGAAAAAGGCTTTTCATGAAGTTAAATTAAGTTAAAGGATTTTTACCTATCTTTCACTAGTTTACTGTTTTTAATGGTTTTACTGCTTCATTATAGCATGCTTTTGTGCCTTACGTGATTTCCTGCTTTCAGTCTTTATTCATGATTATTACACACTGAGTTGGAGTACTCACTTTACTCCCTGCACCCTGTGTGCAGATTCAGGTGTATCTGGTCCCGCTCCCGAGTGCTGATCATTTTCGGCTCAGGTGGATCCGAGGAGTCTCTAGGTAGCTGTTGGCGTTTGCAGCCCGGAGCTCTTCCCTGTCTTAGTCCTTCATGTTCTTAGTTTTTTGTATTAAACTCTGTAGTTATATTTGGAGTATTCCGTTTTTCTAGATGCTCATGACTAGTGACACCCTGGTATCGGGCTGTGTTGGGTTATTTTCCGCGAATTATGCTATTATCTGTTAACTTTGGATTATCTTATCATGTTTAGATTTATTTCTTATGGTTTAACTGTTAATAATTGGATATGGGAAGTGTCGGCTGGCCTTGTCTTCACGAGAGGCGCCATCACGATCGGGTTCGGGTTTAGGATCGTGACAGGATCGGGTTTTCGAAGACCCAGGAACGTTTCAGCACCTATTGTGGAAGTTAACATTTTTGGAAGAATTTCATAAGTTTGGTTTGAAGTGTATTTCAGTGTTATCGATGTCCGTTTTGAATTCTGAGTCTGGGAATAGCTTCGTATGGTGATTCTGGTGTTGGGAGCACAATCAGAAGTGAATTCGGAGGTCTGTGGGTCATTTTGGAGTCATTTGGCTAAAGATAAAAATTTAAAGGTTTTTTGAGAAGTTTGACCAGAAGTGGACTTTTTGATATCGGGGTCGGATTTTGATTCCGGAAGTTTGAGTAGGCCCGTAATGTTGAATATGACTTGTGTCCAAAATTTGAGGTCAATCGGGTGTGACTTGATAGGATTAAACATCGAAAGTAGAAGTTTGAAATCTTAAAGTTCATTAAGCTTGAATTGGAGTGGGATGCATGGTTTTAGCATTGTTTGGTATGATTTGAGGCTTCAAGCAAGTCCGTATTATGTTTTTAGAGTTGTACGGGTGTTTGGTTTGGTGCCCCGGGGGATCAGGTGAGATCCGGGATAGCTTCGGAGTGATTTGCTAAGAAATGGGATTGCTGGTACTGGTATGGCCACATTTGCGGTGTTTTGGTCGCAAATGCGACCATCGCATTTGCGAAGAATCTGGTTGCAAATGCAACCTGGGCAGGGGTGGCTTGGCTTCGCATTTGCGATGCATTCGTCGCAAATGCGACCATCGCATTTGCGAGTCGGATGTCGCAAATGCGACATCTGCGACCGGAATCTAGGGCTTTTTATCTCGAGACTTAGCCCATTTTCCTCATTTCTCACTTGATCTTACGCGATTATTGAGAGCATTTGAGAGGGATCTCCACCATCATCAAAGCGTTTTGGAGCATTTTTGTATAGATCTGATCTTCGGAAGGGCGTGGAATGCCGGTTATGGAACTTCGGAGCGAGGTGAGTCTCCTTTCTAACCTTGTATGAGGGAGTTGTCCCCATAGGTGAGTTAATTGGTTATGTGCTTCTATTTGTGGGGGATACATACGCACGAGGTGACAAGAGTCCGTGCGTAACTACTATTATGCTTAAGTCCGGGTAGTTTAGGGCCCAAAAGCATGCTTTACTTGTAATATTTTCAACCTTGTTAACAAATTTAAAAATGCTTAAAACATATCGGGCGTGTAACTGAATTTCGAAAAGACTAGATATCATTTCATAACTTTTAAAAGAGAAACTTGCCTTTTCCTAAATAATTACTCTTTGATGAATTATTGATTTGACTGTTAAATGTGTTAATCTATTGTGGAACGGGCCGAACGCCTCGGTAGATTAAATAGATGCATCTATAGTTCGCGCCATTCGACCCTCTGGCAGTGCACAGTTTAAATATTGTTGGATCGGGTCGTACGACCTCGACATGATTTGCGCATGCTTGTATTGTTTGGTTGGCGAATTTATAAATAATGACATTACCTCCCTGGCTTGAGATATATGCATAAATGATGAAAATGAACTTGAAAATTTCCTATTAATAAAAGAATTGATTACTTGCTTCACGTTATTGAATTACAACCATTCTTATGAAAATCCTCGATTTACTATATTATTGGTATATTATTATTGGACCACTAGTAAGTGTCGAAGTCGACCTCTCATCTCTACTACTTCGAGATTAGGCGAGATACTTACTAGGTACACATTATTTTTGTACTCATACTACACTTGTTGTGCAGTTTTGTTGCACAGGTTCATGTATGTCTAGTGGCCTAGTTTGGCGCAGCGACATGGTTGATATGGAGACTTAGGTGAGCTGCATTTATCGAGACGACCCGCAGCCAGCAGAGTCTCCTTTAGAGTATTGTACTGTATTTTCATATCTGTCCAATTTGTATTCCGGGCAGTTACTGTATTTCATTTCACTCCCTAGTAAATGCTCATGCACTTGTGATACCGGTTTCTGGGATAATTATGGGGTATTTTGTATTAACTCCTTAACATTTATATTTAATTTGAAATGATTACCTTTTACTAGTAAAATTAAAGGAAAATTATAGTTTTCAAAATTATTAAAAGAGAATTTAATTAAGTATCTTTGGTTGGCTTGCCTGACAGCAGTTTCCGGCGCTATCACGACCCTTAGTAGATTTTGGGTCGTGACAGAAAGATGGGTCCTCTGTTTTTGTTTAGTTAAATGGTTATAGGGTCATGACCCATTCGAGCTGGATATTATTTAATAAGTGAATATTAGATTAATACTAAGTTATACACATGGCAAGCTTAGAGAATGCAGCTATTTTAAATATCCAAATTTTGGTCAGGATAGTTCCATTAGTTTTAGGGGTATATTTGAACCCAAAACAAAATGTTAGAGCAAATTTTAGATCAAAAGTGTTGAGATGAAAGAGCTAACAGCTGGTTACAGCTGTGAATCTCACAACATAGTGTGTGAGCAAGGTGTAGGATAATAGTGAATTAGTTAGTTATGTTAGTTAGTGAGTGATTGGACAATAGGCTAAGTTAATTATCTTAACAATGTGTAGTATATATAGATTAGCATTGTAAATATTTACTCACTTCTTTAATACAATTGTGAGCTTTTCTCCAGAACCGACTTTCACTCTCTCTTCTTCGATGTTCTCTGAGCTCAATTATCGTGCATCAATGGCATGATTTAATATGGTATCAGAGCTTGAGTAAATCGATTAGAGCTCAGTTTGATTGTTAGCTCCTTAAATCTAGAGAAGCTATCTTCGTTCAAACTGGAGAAAGTTAGCTGTTTTTTCAGAAGTTTTGAAGCTCAACAATGGCAACATTAGACATTGATAATCCTAGGCATCCTTTGTTTCTACAGCCTTCAGACAATTCTAGTAATGTAATCATCTCGATTCAGCTTAAAGGAACTGAGAACTATTCAGTTTGGAACAAAGCGATGGTGATAGCATTGCGAGCAAAGTGATGGTGATAGCATTGTGAGCAAAGCGGAAGCTAGGGTTCATTGATGGAACTTGTACAAAATGTTAATTCATTGATGATCTAGGAGAAGATTGGGAGCGAGTCAATGCAACAGTCCTAACATGGATAATGAACACTGTCTCACCAGATCTTATTACTAGAATTGTCTATGCTGATAATGCTCATGAAGTTTGGCTAGATTTGGAGGATCGTTTCAACAAGGTTAATGGATCTAGAGTCAACAACCTTCAGCGAGAAATAGCCACAATTTCTCAAGGTACTTCAAGCATTTCTGTTTATCATTCTAGACTGAAATCTCTATAGGATGAACATGGATCCTTAATTCCCTCAATCCCTGTTATTGCTGGAACAAGGGACTTTATTGAATACTTAGATCAACAAAAACTTTTTCAATTTTTAATGGGACTAAATGAGTCGTATAGAGCCATTAGAAGTCATATTTTGTTGCAATCTCCATCACCCTCAGTAAGTTGTGTATTTGCAATATTGATCAATGAGGAAAACCAGAGGAAGGTCTGTTTGTCTAATTCACAGGTCAATCTAGCAAGTGATATGAATGATTCCACAGCATTCATGAATACTAAGGATAGTCCAGCAAAATTTAGAAAATTTAACAATTTGTATTGTGAGTATTGTCGTTTCAAATGACATACCAAAGATACTTGTTATAAACTCCATGGTTATCCACCGGGCTTTAAGGGAAAGAGAAACCAGTAGTACAGACAAGCAAATGCAATGGTAAATAATGACAATCATGAGCAGGAAAATGCTAAGTACAAGGGAAAAGCTGAGGGACATCAAGGAATGGCTAATATCTTCACTGAAGAGCAGTATGGGCAGATAATGAGGTTGTTAAACAAGGAAAAATCAGATGATCACATGGCTAATATGGCAGGTAATGATACTTCACATTTGTTTGAAAATTGCAAAGATCCTTGGATTATAGATACTGGAGCAACTAATCACATGACTTCAAACTATAATTTGCTGCATAATGTGATTAATTTATCTGAACATAAGAGAGGTAGTGTGCATCTTCCAAATGGTAAGTTTGTCCCTGTTACATATCAAGGTAGTTACAATCTCACAGAAGATGATACAGTTCATGATGTATTATGTGTGCCTGAGTTTAAGTATAACTTGTTATCAATTTCCAAATTAACAAGGGAGCTGCAGTGCTCAGTGAATTTCTTTCCAACATTCTGTGTGTTCCGGGACCTGTACACTGGGAGGGTGAAGGGGATTGGTAAGGAGAAATGTGACCTTTATCTCTTGATCCCAAGGAAGAATGACATGAATAAGGAAGCATAGAGAATTAAGAGTTGTCTTGCTGCAGAAATGAAAACTAATATATTTACATGGCACAGAAGGCTTGAACATATACCTGCAGTGGTCATGAAGAAGCTAGATTTTTTGAAAAATAAGGAGATTTCAAGTTGTAGATTTGAAAGATGTATTGTTTGTCCATTAGCTAGACAAACAAGAAAGCCTTTTGTTCTTAGTAACAATAGAGCTGCAGAGATTTTTCATTTAGTACATGTAGATATTTGGGGACCATATAGAGTTCCTACATATAATGGGAATAGATATTTTCTAACACTTGTAGATGATCACGCAAAGATGATTTGGGTATTTTTGATGAAATTGAAGAGTGACACCATTGTGCTATTGAAATCATTTTTTAGACTAGTGCATGTGAAATTTGGGAAGAATGTTAAGATGTTGAGAACAGATAATGGTGCAAATTTTTTTAGCACAGAATGTAAAGTTTTCTTACCAGGTTGTGGTGTTGTTCATCAAAGTAGCTGTCCTCACACTCCACAATAAAATGGAGTGGTGGATAGGAGACATAGGCATATCTTAGAAGTTGCAAGGGCGTTGAGGTTTCAGGGGAGTATTCCATTACATTTCTGGAGAGACTGTGTACTGACAACAGTCTATCTCATCAATAGAGTGCCTTAGTCTTAGGGGGGAATCTCCATATGAAGTTTTCCATAAGGCCAAGCCAAGTTTGTTGCATCTAAGAACCATGGGTTGCCTGTGTTTTACTACAATCACAGATAAGGTTGACAAATTTTCACCAAGGGCAATAGTTGCAGCCCATATGGGATACTCAGAATAACAGAAGGGTTATAAGCTCTATGATCTCAAGGGAAAGAAGTTTTTTGTGAACAGAGATGTGACCTTCAAGGAAGACATCTTCCCTTTTCAATCTATGAAGAGAACTACCGATTCTCCTCCATGCACAGTTGGAAGAAATGAGAAGGTACAATAGAGAACATCAACACACATATATTGATAGGGAGAAAGCCCAGGCAAGACTCGATCAGGCCAGACTTCGAGCTCAATTGGAGTTAGCTTTAGATCCCGAAGACCACATAAGAGATATAGCCACCACTCGCCAATAGCAATTGCAAAACCAAGGCCAAAATCTCCAAGATTTCAGAGCACAAATCCATGATTTGGCCGTTTATACTTCTCGGAGTTATGTAAACTGCCAAGGGATGGATTATGAAAGGTTTCTAGAGCATGCACCTACTTTTGCCCGTCATCTTGCAATGGAGTTAGAAAGAATGTACCGTACACTAGGAGGTCAGCCGGGTCAAGCCCCACCATGAGTAGATGTTCCAGTGATTAAAAGCAAAAAATTGTGGAGTGAAGCGTAGTCATAGTTGTTGGAACTTTCCATATAATAGTCATGTTTTAGTTTAAGTCCATGTTGAGTCTTTTAAACCATTCTCTTAAAGTGTTGTCCAAATGTAATGTCATTTCTGTCTTTGTATTGTTTCGTTTGTTAAAAATAAATAAGAGTATTAATAATTGTTTCCACCAGAACTACACTCGGTCTGATTCACGCAGGGTAATGATACGTAGGCAATCTTCATAAGATTCGACCACAACCAAAAGAAAAGAATAAAAGGGGAGGGAAATAAAAGATAGGCGTGAGTGACAATAAAAGGTAAAGGTCAGGAAAAGCTAGGATGACACAAGCAACCGAGCAAATACATGATAGAAAATGGTTAATTGCCTAGGTGCATTGCATCCCAACGTGTAATTGCATATGTGTTAAACTCTAAAACTAACAAGTTTGTTGTTTTCCAGAGAATTCAAGCAGTTAGTTTATCTAGAGTATACTGGCACATTATCATTACCAAACCAAATCAAAAGGACCAATACCAGAAATCATGTCTATCCCGGATGTCGATACAAGTGTTGAGGTAGAGGAGTTAGACGTCAGTAAAATGAAAGAGGAGATGCTCAAATTTAAGCAACAGATGGCCGAGATATATCAGGCCTGGTCTAAAGGACAATCACCCCCAGCTTACCCTGCTAACCCTGCTTCCACCCCACCACCGGCTCAAACTCAGGATCATCCTGCCACCGATATATCCCCGAGCTTTCCCATTTACCAGCACTACCGGGGCACCACTTCTCATACACCACAATCTCCACTCCCTAAACCAATTCCATACCCTCCTCCACCAGTAACTTCTGTCTTCGTAGCACTTCCACCAGCTACACTCCACAAATCTCCTAGCGAGCCTATGTTCCAGGCCTAGGACAACCAATACTACCCTTCGGAGCCCACTTTCAAAGCTCCAGAAACCAATTCATATACTCCTCGCTTTGACCTCCCGATAGAAGCTGATAAACCAGTCAAAAATACCGAACATGAGGAGATGTTCATGAAAGTTAAAAGCTTAGAACAATCATTCAGAGACATGCGAGGGTTGGGAGGGCAAGTCAGCGTGGCCTACAAGGACCTATGTCTGTTCCCGAATGTGCAATTACCGGCAGGTTTCAAGATGCCCAAGTTCGATCTATACAACGGGCACGACGATCCAGTAGCCCACTTGAGGGGTTTTTGCAGCAAGATGAGGGGAACTGGAGGAAAATATGAATTGTTAATGGCTTACTTCAGTCAGAGTTTGAGTGGATCAGCATTGGAATGGTATACCCGCCAAGACCATGGGATATGGTACACATGGGATGATCTGGCGCAAGCATTTGCTTGTCACTTCCAATACAATCTTGAGATCATTCCAGATCGACTGTCCTTGACTAAACTTGCGAAGAAGCACAGTGAAAGCTTCAGAGAATATGGTTTCCGATGGAGGGAGCAAGCAGCAAGAGTAGATCCCCCAATGAAGGAAAGTGAGATGGTAGATTACTTCCTACAGGCTTTGGAACCTACTTACTATGGCCATTTGGTCTCAGCTGTGGGAAAGTCATTCAACGAAGTAGTAAAGATGGGGGGCATGGTAGAAGAAGTCCTCAAGTCGAATAAAATCATGAGCTATTCGGCTATCAAATCAACTACTCAGGCTATTCAGGGCAGCATAAGAGGGATTGGGAAGAAGAAGAGAGAGGAAGCAGCAATGGTTGATTCAGGAACTTGGTCTGGATCAGGAGGTTCACCTTACCACTACAATCAACCTCGACCCCACCAACAAACTTATCACCACAATCCACCCCAACACTACTATCCCCCACCAGAACCTCATTTTTCTGTCCACTATGCACAAGCATACAACCAACCTCCTGCCCACGCTCAATGGCGTGCTCCTATCCTACCAAATACTTATCCACATTCACGAGCCTACTAAAACACTCCCGAACCAAGTTTCAGGCCTAGTCAAGCACTCAAGGGTGATAGGTTGCAGAAAAAGAAAACCTTTACTCCATTGGGAGAATCATACACCAGTCTGTTCCACAGGCTAAAATAGCTAGATATGCTAATGTCGATACAGTCCAAACTGCCAAATCCTCCTCCAGAGAATCTTGACTATACTGTCAGCTGTGAGTATTGTTCTGGTACTCAGGGTCATGATACAGAAAAGTGCAATACAGGAGCTGATTGATACCAATAGAATTGAAGTTCAAGCTCCCGAAGCACCCAATATCAACAGGAATCCGATGCCTGCCCATCAGGAGGCAAATATGATCGAAATAGTGCATGCGGAGGGATAACCCAAGAAGCCATCACAGACCGTCATGATGATTCGGTCTAGTGGAGTCAAGATAGATGAACAATCAACAGATGAGAAGTTGGTGTTCAAGTAGAGCAAAAAGAGTGTTGAGCCATCTATGGCAGTTGAGAAGGGGTCTTTAAGCAAAGTTGCAACGAAACAGGAAGGGGTGAAGGTGATTGTACCGGGAGCAGCCAGCAAACCCATCATAATCGTCGAAGGAGCCCGCACAGATCGGGTTATTATCAAGCCAGTAACCCAGTTACCAATAATCAACAGCAAGGCTATTCCATGGAATTACGAATGGGTAACGGTGATGTACAAAGGGAAGGAAGTCAAAGAAGAAATCTGTGAAGTACAGGGTCTGACTCGCTCGGGAAGGTGTTTTACTCCCGAGGAGTTAAGAAGAGCTAAAAATAATCCTGCACTAATAAAGAAAGCCGTAACTGAAGAAGAAGCAAAAGAATTCTTGAGGAAAATGAAGCTGCGTGACTACTCTATCGTGGAACAATTAAGAAAGACGCCCGCTCAAATTTCCCTATTGTCATTATTGATCCATTCGGACGAGCACCGTCAAGCTTTAATGAAGATCTTGAATGAGGCACACGTTCCCGATAAGATCTCCGTGAATCACTTGGAAAAAATAGCCTACAAAATCTTCGAAGCAAACAGAGTCACGTTTTCTGATGATGAATTGCCTGTAGAAGGTACTGAGCACAACAAAGCTCTTTACCTCACATTAAAATGTGAAAAATCTATGGTTACCCGGGTATTGGTTGACAACGGATCAAGAGCAAACATCTGTCCTATCTCCACTCTAAGCAAGTTGAAAATAGAAGATGGTGTTTCAGGTGCTGGATATAGCTGTTTCCTATAACTTGCTGTTGGGTCGACCATGGATCCACGCCGCTAAAGCAGTCCCATCAACACTACACCAGGTAGTCAAATTTGAATGGGATAGACAAGAAATAGTTGTGCATGGGGAAGACAGTTTATGTGCTCGCGGCAATGCCACTGTACCAGTCATTGAAGTGGAAGATGACCAGGGACCATGGGTCTACCAGGTTTCGGACACGATGTTGGTAGAGAAAGTTCCGGAGGGGAAATACATTCCAAATCCAAAGATAACCGTCGCATCAGTCATGGTAGCCTATGAGATGTTGAAGAATGGTTTTGTACTAGGTAAAGGTTTGGGCTCATCTTTGCAAGGCATCATACAGCCGGTGTCTCTTCCTGAAAAGTTGGGAACATTTGGTTTGGGATTCAAGCCCACTGCCGCAGACATAAGAAAGGCCAGAAAGCTAAAACAGAAGACATGGGTCCTTCCAAAGCCAGTCCCACGTCTTTCCAAATAATTTGTCAAGTCCGGTACCAGAAGTCGCCTGGTAACAACAATTCCCAGTTCTATGATTAATCCTGACGAGGAGTTAATTGAAAGGTTTGAAAAGTTGTTTGATGGTGTGAACATGGTGGAAAGTGGTGAAGGTCCTAGCAACGCAAAAATTCAATTCGTTGGACCAGAAACAAAGCTTAATAATTGGAAAGCCACTCCTCTCCCTATTCGAAAGGAGTCTTGGTAGTTTATTTTGATTTTCCTTCAGTTTGTCTGGATCATTCCAGGGTTGTAATTCAGATTTTTATCTTTCAGTCTGTTTGAAGTGTGCAAACCTTGTTTCATTCAATGAAATGCAGTTTCCCTTTCTTTATCACTCCTGATAGTTTTCTTTTGTTTTTCTTTTCTTTTCTGTACAGTCTTTTTACGCTGGCTCTAGTGATATGGCATGCATAAGGAATTCTCATCCCAGTCTTAAAAATCAATCTGATTCCAAAATAATAGTTCAAGAAGTAGGTTATGATTACGAATCCGAATATGATGAAGATGAGGCCTTCGAAGAGATTAGTAAGGAGTTAATTCACTTCGAAGAAAAACCCAAACCCAACCTGAATGATACAGAAGCCGTCAATTTAGGAGACACAGATAATATCCGAGAGACTAAAATAAGTGTCCACCTCTAGCCAAAGATCCGGGAAGAGTTAATCAAAGCACTCATCGGATTCAAAGATGTTTTTGCATGGTCATATGACGACATGCCAGGCTTGAGCATTAATTTAGTGGTCCACAAATTGCCCACTGATCCAGTGTTTCCTCCCGTCAAGCAAAAGTTGAGGAAATTCAAAACTGATATGAGTGTGAAAATTAAAGAAGAAATCACCAAACAGTTGGATGCAAAGGTCATTCGGGTCACTCGATATCCTGTTTGGTTGGCTAATGTCGTGCCTGTGCCAAAGAAAGACGGCAAGATCAGAGTATGCGTTGATTATCGCAATCTCAACAAAGCAAGTCCGAAGGATAACTTCCCACTACCCAATATCCACATTTTGATCGATAATTGTGCCAAGCATGAGATAGGATCTTTTGTGGATTGCTATACCGGGTATCATCAGATTTTAATGGATGAAGAAGATGCAGAAAAGACGGCATTCATCACGCCGTGGGGAACTTATTGCTACCGGGTAATGCCATTTGGTTTGAAGAACGCCGTGGCAACTTATATGAGAGCAATGACTACAGTGTTTCATAACATGATACATAAGGAGATTGAGGTATACGTGGATGATGTGATCATAAAATCAAAGCATCAGGCCAACCACGTTGGGGATTTGAGGAAATTCTTCCTGAGACTTCGCAGGTACAACCTCAAGCTTAACCCTACCAAGTGCGCATTTGGTGTTCCATCCGGAAAGTTGTTGGGATTCATAGTCAGTCGGCGAGGCATCGAGTTGGACCCATCAAAGATCAAATCCATCCAAGAATTGCCACCTTCGAGGAACAAGACTGAAGTGATGAGTCTGTTAGGGAGGTTGAACTACATCAGCATGTTTATTGCTCAGCTCACGACAACTTGTGAGCCTATTTTCAAATTGCTGTAGAAGGATGTTGCGGTCAAGTGGACTGATGAGTGTCACGAAGTATTTGATAAGATAAAAGGATACTTGTCAAACCCACCCGTGTTGGTTCCGCCAGAACCAGGAAGACCTTTGATTCTTTATTTAACAGTCTTGGAAAATTCATTTGGCTGTGTACTGGGGCAGCATGACATCACCGACAGAAAGGAACAGGCCATCTATTATCTTAGCAAGAAGTTCACGACTTATGAGGTTAAGTACACTCATCTAGAAAGGACATGCTGTGCCCTAACTTGGGTGGCTCAGAAATTGAAGCATTATTTGTCATCCTACACTACTTACCTCATTTCGTGCTTGGATCCGCTGAAATATATCTTTCAAAAGCCTATGCCGACAGGGAGACTTGCGAAGTGGTAGATATTGCCCACAGAGTTTGACATCGTCTATGTGACTCGGGCTGCGATAAAAGCCCAAGCATTGGCCGATCATTTGGCCGAAAACCCGGTCGATGAAGATTACGAGCCATTGAGAACTTATTTTCCCGATGAAAAAGTGATGCATATCGATGAACTGGAGCAAATTGAAAAACCAGGCTGGAAACTTTTCTTTGATGGGGCTGCCAACATGAAAGGAGTCGGGATAGGAGCTGTGATTATTTCTGAAACAGGGCATCACTATCCTGTTACGGCTCAACTTCGGTTTTATTGCACCAGCAATATGGCTGAGTATGAAGCCTGTATTTTGGGTCTAAGGCTAGATGCAGACATGGATATCCAGGAAATCTTGGTCTTGGGAGACTCAGATCTTTTGGTACATCAAATTCAAGGAGAATGGGAAACACGAGACTTGAAGCTCATACCGTACCGACAATGTTTACATGATCTTTGTCAACGGTTTCGATCAGTAGAGTTCAGGCATATTCCAAGGATCCATAATGAGGTCGCCAATGCTTTGGCTACCCTGGCATCAATGTTGCACCATCCGGACAAAGCTTATGTCGATCCTCTGCATATTCAAGTCCGAGATCAGCATGCTTACTATAACATGATTGAAGAAGAACTTGATGGCGAACCATGGTTCCACGATATCAAGGAGTACATCAGAATGAGGGTATATCCAGTGCAAGCCACGGGGGATCAAAAGAGAACAATGTCAGCACCATCAGAATTGCATCAGTGCCAGATACACAGAGATTTGATTCATTCTCCACCATCAGAATTGCACACAATGTCAGCACCATGGCCCTTCGTTGCCTGGGGCGTGGATGTCATTGGACCAATTGAGCTAGCAACATCCAACGGGCACAGGTTCATTCTAGTAGCCATAGATTATTTCACCAAGTGGGTTGAGGCCAAAACTTTCAAATCGGTGACCAAGAAAGCAGTGGTCGATTTTGTTCACTCAAATATCATCTATCGATTCGGAATCCCAAAGGTGATCGTCACAGATAATGGTGCTAATCTTAACAGTAACTTGATGGAAGAGGTATGTCAACAGTTTAAGATTACACATTGCAATTCTACCCCATATCGTCCCAAGGCGAATGGAGCAGTCGAGGCAGCCAACAAAAACATAAAGAAGATACTTCGGAATATCGCACTACTATTCGCACTTCGGTAGGTGCAACTCCTTATTTGTTGGAATATGGCACTGAAGCAGTAATACTTGCAGAAGTTGAAATCCCTTCCCTTCGGATTGTCGCTGAGGCTAAGATTGATGATGATGAGTGGGTCAAAACCCGTTTGGAGCAGTTGAACTTGATTGATGAAAAAAGATTGGCACCAGTATGTCATGGCCAGTTATATCAAAAGAGAATGGCAAGAGCATACAACAAAAGGGTGTGTCCTCGAAAGTTTGAAGTGGGTCAGCAAGTGTTGAAATGTATCCTTCCACATCAGGTTGAAGCAAAAGGCAAGTTCGCCCCGAATTGGCAAGGGCCATTTATTGTAACCAGAGTATTGTCCAATGGTGCTTTATGTTTTAACAGATATCGAAGGAAAATGCATAGGCATGGCCATCAATTCCGATGCAGTCAAGAGATATTATGTATGATTTCTTTGTTATAATTGTTGATTGTTTGTACCGGGCATTGTTTCAAAGATTGAAATGACGAAGGCAATTCGTTCTGCTATCTAAACACTTTATCCTTTGTTCCCCCTTTTTTGATATTTACTTATTTCTTTCATACCCCTCTTTTGGAATCAATAACAAAAAGAGAGAGAAGAAAGAAAAAGAGAAAAGAGAAAAGAAAAGAAGTGAAAAGAGAAAGTATAAATAACAACAAGGAAATTCAGGTGTGAACTACGTTTGACCTAATTCCTGTTAAGGATACGTAGGCAGCCTCACAGCTCGGTCATAGTAAAATAAAAATATCAAAAGATCCCCAAGCGAGAAACTGGGGCAGAAGTTGTACTAAGAAATGTGATTCCAAGAGTTGTAATTTTAAACCCATGTCAAATTGCCTTTGATACCCTTTCTTTCTAACCCCATCCAAAAGCCCACATTACGGTCCAAAGAAAGACCTTCCGATCAGTCTTCTAGAGATGCCGATTTGAGCACGAAGAGGTGATTCATATCAGTATAACACTCTGGTCCAAGCAGGAAAAGTAATGAAAATGAGAAAATCTTATTGGTAAAAACCCTCATGGGCACCATGAGGCGACGAAAGCTGAGAGAAAGTAAAAATGAGAGAGTCTTATTGGTGAAAACCTTCATAGGCACCATGAGGCGACGAAAGCTGAGAGAAAGTAAAAGTAAGAGAGTCTTATTGGTGAAAACCTTCGCAGGCACCATAAGGCGACAAGGAATTGAGGAACAAACGAATGAGAGAGGTTTGTCGGTGAAAACCCTACAGGACACTGCAAGACGAACAAGGTCCGTAAGTTGGCAGAAAGTAAAATTGGGTTGTGGAAATCTTGGAGAACAAAGTAAAACAATTGGAAAGGAGATTGGTTAAATAGACTGGGCTGATTAATCCAAAATACATACCATGATCATTGGTGCCAGTGACTCCACTCAGATAAGTTCCTTTTTCCTATCTCCAACAGTCATCCAAATTTGGATTTTCTTCTTTATTCTTGATTCTCAAAACCGTCGCATTTCATTGTTGTTAATTTTTACTCCTCTAAAACTCTTCCAAGGTTAGCCTTGTTCCAACAAATAAGAAGGAATATCAAAGTATACTACCATATTCAAAATTGCACAAAGCAAAATACGGCTAGGACATGCTGGAGATGGTATGATGAAAATTGGGACCTGGGGTGTAAGCAAAGGTTAAATCGGTGGAATAGTTCAGTTAAGTCATGAGAGATGTATGGTTACAAATAAAAGGGTCAGAAGTAACAAGTAACAGTTGGGAGATCCTACAGTTAAGGATCAGTCATGAGGTCAAAACAGTCCTTTCGACCAGCTCAAGGCAGTCTGTTGAAGCAAAGCAGGGCAAACAGAAAACCATCCCCAGCAAGAATGCCACAACTAACCACCACGTTTTAAACTGACAAGATTTTCTTTGATTTGAAACAGGGGCAAAGATGGCATGTAATTCAGGAAGCATCCTGTAAGGAAAGCAAGTACCACAACTAACCACCACGTTTTAAACTGACAAGATTTTCTTTGATTTGAAACAGGGGCAAAGATGGCATGTATTTCAGGAAGCATCCTGTAAGGAAAGCAAGTACCATGCAAGTTTGATCGTATAAATTTTCAGGACCCTCCTGGAAAATGGGACTTAGCTTTAATTCAAAACATTTATTAGTACAAGATCTAGCATAAGCTCTACTTCGTGAAAATATAAGTTGCTTTGAATTTTTCATTTTTTTAAGACAAGACTCAATTCAAAACTTCAGGACCCTCCTGGAAAATGGGACCTAGGTTAAACCCTAAAACAATCATAAGTAGTAAATATAGGACAAATGTGCACCAAAAGGAATATAAGTTGGTTTCAAAGTTCGCATAAGAGTTGTCAGGACCCTCATGGATAATGGAACATAGTTTTTAGCAGAAGTCATGACTTTAAAAGATATAGCTTAGATTTAAAATTATCGTTTAGTTAAGAGTTGTCAGGACCCCCCTGGATAATGGGACATAACATTCAAATTCTAATTAATATTTGGTAATGTGCTTCAGTTTAACACTCACAAATACGCCCAGCTACCAAACTGGGGCAGAAAACTTTCTTTTAATTTGTCTATTTTTGTTGAAGTCAGGCGTCCACCTGGAGAACAAGGAATAACAATTGATGTATCAACAATCAGGCATCCATCTAGAGAACAAGGAACAACAGTTAAAGTATCAGCAATCAGGCGTCCACCTATAGAACAAGGAACAACAGTTAAAGTATTAGCAATCAGGCGTCCACCTGGAGAACAAGGAACAACAGTTGAAGTATCAGCAATCAGGCGTCCACCTGGAGAACAAGGAACAACAGTTGAAGTATCAGCAATCAGGTGTCCACCTGGAGAACAAGGAACAACAATTAAAGTATCAGTAATCAGGCGTCCACCTGGAGAACAAGGAACAACAGTTAAAGTGTCATCAATCAGGCGCCCACCTGGAGAGCAAGGGAGTACAATTCAAGTTTCCGCTTTCAAGTTCTTACTGATGTTTGGTAACATGATTTAGTTTACACTTATATATATACCCAGCTACCAAACTGGGGCAGAAATTTTCTTTGCTCTTGTCTATTTTTTTGAAATCAGGAGCCCACCTGGAGAACAAGGGAATACAGTTCAAGTTTCAGCAATCAGGAGCCCACCTGGAGAACAAGGGAATACAATTCAAGTTTCAGCAATCAGGAGCCCACCTGGAGAACAAGGGAATACATTTCGAGTCTCAACAATCAGGAGCCCACCTGGAGAACGAAGGCAAGAAGCAATTCAAATTTCAAATAATCAGGAGCCCGCCTGGAGAACAGAGGAAAGGAAACAATAGTCAAAGGAAGACATTTAAAGGGTTCAGCAATCAGGTGCCCGCCTGGAGAAGAAAGGAAAGCATTTCAAAGAATACCATTCAAGTCAGCCACAAAGGAACTTCTGAGGAAAATACAAGTCAACGAGGCAACTTCAGTCACAAGATCAAGTTTGAAAATAAATCTTTGTAAAGCATAGATTATAGCTTAGTCTAGCTTCTTCATTTTTGTCATGGTGTAATAAGGAGGTCAGTAGGCAGTATCAACAGCAGCAACATCAGTAACAGTAAAACTGCAGCTTCATGGTAGTCCCAGCTACCAAAACTTCCCGAACTATATTGACCTGATTCCTTGATAGCCAAGGATATGTAGGAAACCTTTGCAGCAGAGGTTCAGTCAAATCTTTCAAAAAATGCTTCCCACGGAGTGTTCAAACAGGCAAAAATCCCTCGTATCCGCTCACTTTATCTTTGCACGAAAACTCTTCATGTTTCCGGACAAAGAGGGGCAACTGTGAGCACGTGACTTTTGCCTCATACGAACTACTCCAAAATAATTCCCAAAATTAGGTCTTTTCTTTAATTATTTGTTATTTTTAGGAATTATTGTGTGGTTTTATGATTGTTTGCATATGTTTGTGTGCATGTTTAATTTTATTAATGCATTAAAAATAAAAAATATATATAGCATCTGCATTTAGGATTTGATTTTTACGTTCTTGGAATTAATTAATAATTAGGTGTTTTACAAAAATAAAAATTCACAAAATAACATATTTGTGTGTTTTTAGTCAAATTATGTGATTTTCTTTTAATTTAGTATTTAATTATTTATGATAATTATTACTTAGAGTTAATTAATATTCTTAAAGTTAATTTGGGTTTTATAATTTAATTAGGATCTTAGTTTTAATTTTTGAAAGAAAAAGAAGAAAAGAAAAGAAAAAAGTTAATAGAAGAGAGGAAATCAAATCTAGGCCAAAAGAATCCCCAGCCCAAATAAAAACCCACTCCAATACCCACCCAAATACCCCAAAAAACCGGCCTAGACCTTCCCCCAACCCGGTCCGTCTCCAGCTTCAACCAAACGTCTCAATCTGGACCTTTGATTTAATGTGATCAAACGATCCAGAACCTCGCCCAGAACCCGACCCCGACCCGCTTCCAGAACCGATCCAACCCCCACTTAACCAAATGGTGACATTTAGCCCCTCCCCTTCATCCTGGCCGTTGATCTCATTTGATCGAACAGCGTAAATTCGACCACCCCCCCAGTATATAAACGCCTAACACACCCCAACCCCCCTTCGAACCCCCTCGTCGTCTCTCATCTCTCCCCCCCCTCACATACCCTAGAGATACCCCGTCTCCCACCGCCTCGCACCACCGCTATCCTCCCACCGAAAATCGTCTCATGGCGGTTCCGGTGGCCCAGACAACCCCAAATTAACACCATTGATTCTCCTCCATCTCCCCATCCCAAATCCCCAAACTGTTTCCTTCGAATCACAGCCAAACTCGTCGAATCTTCGATCGAAGTTTGAACCACAAACTCTAGGTTACCCAATCGACCCCAAACTAACACCCCATAACCTCCTTGACCCCCCATACCCAATACATATCTGGTTTCCCTCGAATCTGGTTGGAATGAGTCGAATTTCAAATCTTGAGTCCGCATGCCAAAAGACAGATTTAACTCATGGATTGTTGATAATTTTAGGGCCCGGTTTCGTCGCAAAATGGTGTTAATCACTTGTTCTAACAAAGAACAAATGACTAACATCATTTGGCGATGAAATCGGAGAAAATTTGAGTGCTAACTAAACCCGTTGAATTGGTGAGTTCTCCAGTATTATTATTATTTTTTTCTTGGTATTATTTCACTTCTGCCTCGTCTTCTTTAAGCAATTTAATTAAGTCAAATTAGGTTTAAAATTGTGGAATGTCCGTTCGTTGTCTTTAGTTCATATTCATGTATGACATTAATCAATTTAATAGCTGATTTTGATTTTTCAATCGAGTTGAAGGTCTTAGTCTTTTGTTTACTGTAATTATGATAAATCAGAACTTAGGAATGATAAATAACAAAAGCTTTTAGCCTAAGGAAACTTGTCAATAATTGAATTAGGAAGCTTCTCAATAGTGGTAGGGTAGAAATTGCATTGCTGAATTAATTAAAAAAGCACTAAGCTAGTATAGATAATTTAAAAAATAGAAAAAGCTGAAATTGATAATGGGAATGGCACTAATTGATTAATTTAGAGAAAGTAAGTTAGTGGGGATAATTAAAATAAGGGAAGGGACACTAGTAATGAGATGACATTAATTGAATGCCTATAAGAGGACATTGGAAGAGATTCTGGAGGGGACAAGAAAACATTCTAAAAATACTGGAATTGAATACAGAGAGAACATTCGAAGAGGAGATTTGGATACAGAGAGGAGTGAGAAGTGAGGAAAAACTGAAACTACTAAAAAAAAGCTACTATTGTTCCATTGAGCTTGTCTTTGACTTCTGAAGTTTTCGATTTCTGAAATACTTTCTGATTCATCTGGGTTTAGAATAAATGGAATTTTAGTTTGTAAGATCTTGGTTTGAAGTTTTGGCCGTGCTGTGTTGAGTATTGCATTTCATTTCTTGGGTTAAAGCTGATTTTCTTGGTTGTCTCTACTGCTAAAACATTGCTTCTTGCTACTGTTCTGCTGCTGCCTCATCATTTACTGTGTTGTTTCTTTCGAATTCCAGGTACTCTTTTGAACTGTGACTGAAAATGATGCCTGACTGAGCCTCTGTGTACAGATCTGTAAACTAAGTTGAAGTTAAAATGATTAAACATTAGTGTTGATTACTGTTTGATTACGCCATCTTTCTTTATTTATTTCATGTTTGCCTAGTTTAGCTTATTTTGCATACTCCTTTCCTTGATATTACATTTGTTTTAAGTGATGGATTTGGACCTTGTCTGAATGTAGTTGATTCTGGGAGTATTTATTTGGACTTAATGTAATATGTGTTGATCCAATGATGTCAAACTGTCATTTAGTTTTGCTTCTGTTTGTGTATGAGTTTCTTGCATTTCAAAAGGGCTTTCGACTGAGTATAGAGTGAAAATTTCTTGTTAAAACCATATTGCCAAACATATACATATGTTTCGAGGTCCTTCCAGGTATTCTGATGGAAATTGAAGTAAGAATTGGATGTGTTTGATAGCTAGGTTATTTGTGTGAAAGATAATGACATTCTAGGGAAGATTCATTCAGTATTTCAATTTCAGTAACGATTGATGATAGGCCTGTTGTTATTTTGGCATGAAATGTTCTATTTTGGCAAGATAGGGAGATCGTTTGTTGCGTTTGTTGAAATAATTTTTACTAGGAATTGCATATTCATTTTAGAAGATACGTTAACATTAAAGTATGCTTTGCATTTGAGTCAAGGTTTACCAGAATTGGTTCAAACTCAGATTTTCTTGAATGATGTAATTTGCCTCAAACATTGGCACTGGATCATGAAACTGGCTTGCATTTTTTGGCCAAGTTATGCCAAAACTCCTTTCAGCGATGGGATTTTCATCTGGGCTCACGTCAAGCCCAGCTGCTTATTTCGCTGGTCATGTAGTAACCGGCAGGTTGGTCGTTGGGCCTATAATCAGCCTGGGCCTTTTCGTAATCAAACATGGATCGCCTATTACTAGTCCGTTGACATTTAAATTTTAGCTTAAACATTAGCACAAAAATAGGCAAAAATCCTCTTACGTCTTTTAATCAATTAGTCATGTTCATTAATAAATTGAGGTGTTCCACACTTAACATAAAAAGTTATGACTCTCCTAATTAAGTATAGAAGTTAGAACAAATCGAGATATAATGTGCCAAACAAAATTACAAATGCATGACCCTCTACTAATTTCTTATGATTTAAAGACAACAAATAACCAATTATCGTAAAACTTTTTAGGCACGTTTAATGGATTATCATAGTCGTGGACACGTTCGCGTGACATGATCATAATTCTAAAAATAATTCGGAGTATGCGTTCGCGCAACTTCGAACAAATCTTCTCAATAAAAAATGGGTTTTCGGAGGTTATTGAATTAAATTAGCTCATATAGTCCGAGGTGCGCCGCTTACCATTTAATCATATAAAAATGACAAATGTTTCGTAGTTTGTTTTAGGCACGCGTAACTTTGGCCAATTTTTATTTTTAATAATAATATGTTATTAATTGTAGAAACGTTCGCGTCACATGATTTTGATGCGCCAAACAAATGGGTACACGTACGCGTGACCCGTTTCAAGATGATTTTCTTAATAAAAATCGGTAAAGGATAAATGCACACGGGTTCAAATTGTTCTAAATCAAACAATTAAGTCGGATATAACAGTTGAGTAACCGTGCTAGAACTACGAAACTCGGGAATGCCTAACACCTTCTCCCGGGTTAACAGAATTCCTTACCCGGATTTCTGTGTTCGCGGATTGTAATACAGAGTCAACCGTTCCTCGATTCGGGATTTAAACCGGTGACTTGGGATGCCATAAATTATCCCAAGTGGCGACTCTGAATTTTAAATAAAATAAATCCTGTTTCGATTGTCCTTAAATTGGAAAAACTCCCTTATACTCCTCAGGTGTGTAAAAAGGAGGTGTGACAGCTCTGGCGACTCTGCTGGGGAACGAACCCAGAATCTCTGGTTCAGGGTTTAAGAATTTGAGCTTAAAATAATTGTTATATTTGGCTTTATTTATTATCTAGTTTATTCACTTGTTTGGGCTTAATGTGCTAAATGTTGCTTTTTACCGCTTTGATATTATCTGAACTGTATATTAAACTGTTACGAAACCCTTCTTCTTTCTGAGTCTTCTGAATTTATGGTGCACACGTGTGCGTTGCCCACCTTTCTGTTAGAAGTCATACCAAATAGAACGAAGTTGGGCCAAGTAACTAGGCCGGGTAGACTTTCGTGCTCCCGGTACGTTGCCCCCACTTCAGCTCAAGTTGTCCGCTTGGGTAAGCCAGGTCTAGAACAGTATACCCCAGGTTTTACACTTAGAATAACTCAGTTTCATGCCGGATCCCTAGTAGGAACGTTTGTTTGCATCACGTGCATTTGACTTCGGAGATTCAACACAGGGGTTGGGTCTGTCTAGGACAGGTGTACCCGAAATGAAAAGACCATCCTGATGCATCTTACTTGCTACTTGTGCATTCATTTGTTTCGGATTTGCATGTTGACCAGCTTATAGGAAAAAGTTAGAAAAGGAAAATCAATGTGAGAACCGAGAAAGAAAATTGGTTGTTTTCGAAAAAAATAATTTCCAAAATATTTTGAAAATCTGTCGAAATTTTGAAAAGAAAAGGAAATGTCGTGTTTCTTTTAAAAATGGTTTTATTATTACGAACTACGTAAGTTTGATTCTCGCCGGACGTGAGATACGTAGACAACCCACATCGGGCCCAATTATTTAAAAAATAAATAAATAAATAGATAATAAATAATTAAAATGTGGGGACATAAATGTCATTGTGTTGTCATAAGTAAGGCGATGTCATTCTTGTCCAAAATATGCCGAACGTCCCCAAAAGGGTGCCGGAAGACTATTTTTGCAAAAACAGCTGCCTTTGGTCGTCTTTTTTTCAAAAAAAAAAATAAAAAAATTGTCGGTTAGCAAACACAACCTTTAACCCTTCTTCAACGAAGTGTTTTTTATATATATGAATTTTTTTTAATGATTTTTTCAAAATGAGTCTTGATTTTGGGTTTTTAAATTAAAATCACTCACAGGTACAAAATGAGCACCATCCAGAACCCACCGTTCACAGATGTAGATGAGTTTCTATTTCGGCTTCAGATGTGGTGGTATGAGTTAGGAGGAGATGGTCAGAAATGGGTCATTAAGTATTTGGGAGCTCTCACAGATATTATGAAAGTTAAACCATGCGATGATTTGATTACGGCACTAGTGACCTTTTGGGACCCGATTCACAATGTCTTTCGCTTCTCTGATTTCGAGCTTACTCCCACATTAAAAGAAATAGCTGGATATTCCGGTTTTGACGGAGATTTGGGAAACCAGAATCTTATCTTCCCAAAGGCTCCCTCAGTACACCGATTCTTTGGTCTTCTGAATATCAGTAATCAAATCAGAAAAAGCAATGTTGTCAAAGGGTGTTGTTCTTTCAACTTCCTATATTCAAGGTTCGGAAAGCCGGATGGATTTGAAATTCATGAAAAGGTTCTTACCAACAAACAAAACAAGGACACCTGGCAGATTCACCGACGCTTCGCTTTCATGGTGGCTTTTCTGGGAATCATGGTTTTCCCAAACAAAGAGTGGACGATTGATATTCGCATAGCCAGAGTCGTACAAGTCCTCACTACCAAGGAACATCACACCCTTGCCCCGATCATTCTCTCAGACATTTATCGGGCGTTGACTTTATGTAAATCCAGGGCAAAATTCTTCGAAGGGTGCAATATTTTGTTGCAAATGTGGTTAACTGAACATCTCCGACATCACCCCAACTTCATGCAGTATGGTCCAAGCAAGGACAATTTCATCGAGAGTTATGAAGAAAGAATAAAAGATTAAAATCTCCAGAAGGGGTGGAAGCCTGGATATCCCATTTAAGATCTTTAATGGCAAGTCAAATTGAGTGGACTTTGGGATGGCTCCCGGTAAGAGAGGTGATACACATGTCACCCTTGAAGAGTTATTTGTTGCTGTTAGGTTTAAGAAGCGTCCAGCCGTATGCGCCACAGAGAGTTCTAAGACAGCTAGGGAGATACCAAGTAGTGCCTGATGATGAAGATTTGAGTATGCAAGTGATTGAGCTACACCCCGAAGCCTCTCTCCCTGAGGCTTTAGTCCAGCGGATTTGGAATGGTTGTCGATACTTGAAAGATGATACCCAAGTTCCAGATCCTGCGAAAGGCGAGATAAATCCGGGTTATGCTAGGTGGTTTGAGAAAATATCCCGTGTGGATGATGCACCAGAACCTAATCCTAGAAGGCCCATAGAAAGACCGCATGTTCAAGCCTTTGATGACAAAATCCAAGAACGGTTGGCTTGGGGTGAAAAGGAGAAGGGGTACAAAGCAACTATTCGTGCCTTAGAAGAAAGCCTGAGAAACCTCAATTTGGAGAGAGACTTACAAGCACAAGAAGCAGAAGGTGAAAAGAAGAGTCTGATTAGCCAGAATAAAACTCTCCGCGCTCAGTTTCAACAGATGAAGAAAGCCTCTGAAGCGCTAGTGAGAAGTTGGAAAGATCAGAAAATCATTGCCAATCTGATGGAAAAAATGCAATATTATGACTCCATCTTGACAAAGACTGAAAAGGCGTTAGACAAAGCTAAGGAGAAAATCATACAGTTAAATGAGGAGGCCAAATCTAGTAAGGAACGCCAAGTAATGAGATGTGAAGAAGAAATGGCTCAATTCAAGAGAGAGAAGGACTATTGGAAACATTCAGAAGCTTAACTCCATGCACAGTTAGAAGAAATGAGAAGGTACAATAGAGAACATCAGCATACAGATATTGATAGGGAGAGAGCCCAGGCAAGACTCAATCAGGCCAGACTTCGAGCTCAATTGGAGTCAGCTTTAGATCGCGAAGACCACATAAGAGATATATCCACCACTCGCCAACAACAATTGCAAAACCAAGGCCAAAATCTCCAAGATTTCAGAGCACAAATCCATGATTTGGCCGTTTATACTTCTCGAAGTTATGTAAACTGCCAAGGGATGGATTATGAAAGGTTTCTAGAGCATGCACCTACTTTTTCCCGTCATCTTGCAATGGAGTTAGAAAGAATGTACCGTACACTAGGAATTCAGCCGGGTCAAGCCCCACTGTGATTAGATGTTCCAGTGATTAAAAACAAAAAACTGTGGAGTGAAGCGTAGTCATAGTTGTTGGAACTTTCCATATAATAATCATGTTTTAGTTTAAGTCCATGTTGAGTCTTTTAAACCATTCTCTTAAAGTGTTGTCCAAATGTAATGTCATTTCTGTCTTTGTATTGTTTCGTTTGTTAAAAATAAATAAGAGTATTAATAATTGTTTCCACCAGAACTATGCTCGGTCTGATTCATACAGGGTCATGATACGTAGGCAATCTTCATAAGATTCGACCACAACCAAAAGAAAAGAATAAAAGGGGAGGGAAATAAAAGATAGGCGTGAGTGACAATAAAAGTGAAAGGTCAGGAAAAGCTGGGATGACACAAGCAACCGAGCAAATACATGATAGAAAATGGTTAATTGCCTAGGTGCATTGCATACCAACGTGTAATTGCATATGTGTTAAACTCTAAAACTAACAAGTTTGTTGTTTTCCAGAGAATTCAAGCAGTTAGTTTATCTAAAGTATACTGGCACATTATCATTACCAAACCAGATCAAAAGGACCAATACCAGAAATCATGTCTATCCCGGATGTCGATACAAGTGTTGAGGTAGAGGAGTTAGACATCAGTAAAATGAAAGAGGAGATGCTTAAACTTAAGCAACATATGGCCGAGATGTATCAGGCCTGGTCTAAAGGACAATCACCCCCAGCTTACCCTGCTAACCCTGCTTCCACCCCACCACCAGCTCAAACTCAGGATCATCCTGCCACCGATCTATCCCCGAGCTTTCCCATTTACCAGCACTGCCGGGGCACCACTTCTCATACACCACAATCTCCACCCCCTAAATCAATTCCATACCCTCCTCTACTAGTAACTCCTATCATCGTAGCACCTCCACTAGCTACACTCCACAAATCTCCTAGAGAGCCTATGTTCCAGGCCCAGGACAACCAATACTACCCTTCGGAGCCCACTTTCAAAGCTCCAGAAACCCATTCATATACTCCTCGCTTTGAAATCCCGATAGAAGCTGATAAACCAGTCAAAAATACCGAACATCAGAAGATGTTCATGAAAGTTAAAAGCTTAGAACAATCATTCAGAGACATGCGGGGGTTGGGAGGGCAAGTCAGCGTGGCCTACAAGGACCTATGTCTGTTCCCGAATGTGCAATTACCGGCAGGTTTCAAGATGCCCAAGTTCGATCTATACAACGGGCACGGCAATCCAGTAGCCCACTTGAGGGGTTTTTGCAGCAAGATGAGGGGAGCTGGAGGAAAAGATGAATTGTTAATGGCTTACTTTAGTCAGAGTTTGAGTGGATCAGCATTGGAATGGTATACCCGCCAAGACCATGGGAGATGGTACACATGGGATGATCTGGTGCAAGCATTTGCTTGTCACTTCCAATACAATCTTGAGATCATTCCAGATCGACTGTCCTTGACTAAACTTGAGAAGAAGCACAGTGAAAGCTTCAGAGAATATGGTTTCCGATGGAGGGAGCAAGCAGCAAGAGTAGATCCCCCAATGAAGGAAAGTGAGATGGTAGATTACTTTCTACAGGCTTTGGAACCTACTTACTATGGCCATTTGGTCTCAGCTGTGGAAAAGTCATTCAACGAAGTAGTAAAGATGGGGGCATGGTAGAAGAAGGACTCAAGTCGAATAAAATCATGAGTTATTCGGCTATCAAAGCAACTACTCAGGCTATTCAAGGTAGCATAGGAGGGATTGGGAAGAATAAGAGAGAGGAAACAACAATGGTTGATTCAGGAACTTGGTCTGGATCCAGAGGTTCACCTTACCACTACAATCAACATCGACCCCACCAACAAACTTATCACCACAATCCACCCCAATACTACTATCCACCACCAGAACCTCATTTTTCCGTCCACCATGCACAAGCATACAACCAACCTCCTGCCCACACTTAATGGCGTGCTCTTGTCCTACCAAATACTTATCCACATCCACGAGCCTACCAAAACACTCCCGGACCAAGTTTCAGGCCTAGTCAAGCACTCAAGGGTGAAAGGTTGCAGAAAAAGAAAACCTTTACTCCATTGGGAGAATCGTACACCGGTCTGTTCCACAGGCTAAAACAGCTAGATATGCTAAGGCCGATACAGTCCAAACTGCCAAATCCTCCTCCAAAGAATCTTGACTATACTATCAGCTGTGAGTATTGTTCTGGTACTCCGGGTCATGATACAGAAAAGTGCTGGCACTTGAAAAGTGTGATATAGGAGCCGATTGATACCAATAGAATTGAAGTTCAAGCTCCCGAAGCACCCAATATCAATAGGAATCCGATGTCAGCCCATCAGGAGGCAAATATGATCGAAATAGTGCATGCGGAGGGAGAACCCGAGAAGCCATCACAGACCATCATGATGATTCGGTCTAGTGGAGTCAAGACAGATGAACAATCAGCAGATGAGAAGTTGGTGTTCAAGCAGAGCAAAAAGAGTGTTGAGCCATCTGTGGCAGTTGAGAAGGGGTCTTTAAGCAAAGTTACAACGAAACATGAAGGGATGAAGGTGATTGTACCGGGAGCGGCCAGCAAACCCATCATAATCGTGGAAGGAGCCCGCGCAGATCGGGTTATTATCAAGCCAGTAACCCAGTTACCAATAATCAACAGCAAGGCTATTCCATGGAATTACGAACGGGTAACGGTGATGTACAAAGGGAAGGAAGTCAAAGAAGAAATCTGTGAAGTACAGGGTCTGACTCGCTCGGGAAGGTATTTTACTCCCGAGGAGTTAAGAAGAGCTAAAAATAATCCAGCACTAATAAAGAAAGCCGTAACTGAAGAAGAAGCAAAAGAATTCTTGAGGAAAATGAAGCTGCGTGACTACTCTATCGTGGAACAATTAAGAAAGACGCCCGCTCAAATTTCCCTATTGTCATTATTGATCCATTCGGACGAGCACCGTCAAGCTTTAATGAAGATCTTGAATGAGGCACACGTTCCCGATAAGATCTCCGTGAATCACTTGGAAAAAATAGCCTACAAAATCTTCGAAGCAAACAGAGTCACGTTTTTTGATGATGAATTACCTGTAGAAGGTACTGAGCACAACAGAGCTCTTTACCTCACATTAAAATGTGAAAACTCTGTGGTGACCCGGGTATTGGTTAACAACGGATCAAGCACAAACATTTGTCCTCTCTCCACTCTAAGCAAGTTGAAAATAGAAGATGAAAGGATCCATAAGAATAATATTTGCGTGCGGGGATTCGACGACGGAGGTAAAGATTCAGTTGGGGACATAGTGCTGGAGCTGACGATAGGGCCAGTCGAGTTCACAATGGAGTTTCAGGTGCTGGATATAGCTGTTTCCTATAACTTGCTATTGGGTCGACCATGGATCCACGCCGCTAAAGCAGTCCCATCAACACTACACTAGGTAGTCAAATTTGAATGGGATAGACAAGAAATAGTTGTGCATGGGGAAGACAGTTTATGTGCTCGCGGCAATGCCATTGTACCAGTCATTGAAGTGGAAGATGACCAGGGACCATGGGTCTACCAGGTTTCGGACACGATGTTGGTAGAGAAAGTTCCGGAGGGGAAATACATTCCAAATCCAAAGATAACCGCCGCATCAGTCATGGTAGCCTATGATATGTTGAAGAATGGTTTTGTACTAGGTAAAGGTTTGGGCTCATCTTTGCAAAGCATCATACAGCCGGTGTCTCTTCCTAAAAACTTGGGAACATTTGGTTTGGGATTCAAGCCCACTGCCGCAGACATAAGAAAGGCCAGAAAGCTAAAATAGAAGACATGGGTCCTTCCAAAGCCAGTCCCATGTCTTTCCAAATCATTTGTCAAGTCCGATACCAGAAGTCGCCCGGTAACAACAATTCCCAGTTCTATGATTAATCCTGATGAGGAGTTAATTGAAAGGTTTGAAAAGTTGTTTGATGGTGTGAACATGGTGGAAAGTGGTGAAGGTCCTAGCAATGCAGAAATTCAATTCGTTGGGCCAGAAACAAAGCTTAATAATTGGAAAGCCACTCCTCTCCCCATTCGAAAGGAGTCTTGGTAGTTTATTTTGATTTTCCTTCAGTTTGTCTGGATCATTCCAGTGTTGTAATCCAGATTTTTATCTTTCAGTCTGTTTGAAGTGTGCAAACCTTGTTTCATTCAATAAAATGCAGTTTCCTTTCTTTATCACTCCTGATAGTTTTCTTTTGTTTTTCTTTTCTTTTCTGTACAGTTCTTTTTACGCTGGCTCTAGTGATATGGCATGCATAAGGAATCTTCAGCCCAGTCTTAAAAATCAATCTGATTCCGAAATAATAGTTCAAGAAGTAGGTTGTGATTACGAATCAGAATACGATGAAGATGAGGCCTTCGAAGAGATTAGTAAGGAGGTAATTCACTTCGAAGAAAAACCCAAACCCAACCTGAATAATACAGAAGCCGTCAATTTAGGAGACACAGATAATATTCGAAAGACTAAAATAAGTGTCCAACTCCAACCAAAGATCCGAGAAGAGTTAATCAAAGAACTCATCGAATTCAAAGATGTTTTTGCATGGTCATATGACGACATGCCAGGCTTGAGCACTGATTTAGTCGTCCACAAATTGCCCACCGATCTAGTGTTTCCTCCCGTCAAGCAAAAGTTGAGGAAATTCAAAACTGATATGAGTGTGAAAATTAAAGAAGAAATCACCAAACAGTTGGATGCAAAGGTCATTCGGGTCACTCGATATCCTGTTTGGTTGGCTAATGTCGTGCCTGTGCAAAAGAAAGACGGCAAGATCAGAGTATGCGTCGATTACCGTAATCTCAACAAAGCAAGTCCGTAGGATAACTTCCCACTACCCAATATCCACATTTTGATCGATAATTGTGCCAAGCATGAGATAGGATCTTTTGTGGATTGCTATGTCGGGTATCATCAGATTTTAATGGATGAAGAAGATGCAGAAAAGACGGCATTCATCACGCCGTGGGGAACTTCTTGCTACCGGGTAATACCATTTGGTTTGAAGAACGCCGGTGCAACTTATATGAGAGCAATGACTACAGTGTTTCATGACATGATACATAAGGAGATTGAGGTATACGTGGATGATGTGATCATAAAATCAAAGCATCAGGCCAACCACGTTGGGGATTTGAGGAAATTCTTCATGAGACTTCGCAGGTACAACCTCAAGCTTAACCCTGCCAAGTGCGCATTTGGTGTTCCATCCGGAAAGTTTTTGGGATTCATAGTCAGCCGGCGAGGCATCGAGTTGGACCCATCAAAGATCAAAGCCATCCAAGAATTGCCACCTTCGAGGAACAAGACTGAAGTGATGAGTCTGTTAGGGAGGTTGAGCTACATCAGCATGTTTATTGCTCAGCTCACGATAACTTGTGAGCCTATTTTCAAATTGTTGAAGAAGGATGATGCGGTCAAGTGGACTGATGAGTGTCAAGAAGCATTTGATAAGATAAAAGGATACTTGTCAAACCCACCCGTGCTGGTTCCGCCAGAACCAGGAAAACCTTTGATTCTTTATTTAACAGTCTTGGAAAATTCATTTGGCTGTGTATTGGGGCAGCATGACATCACCGACAGAAAGGAACAGGCCATCTATTATCTTAGCAAGAAGTTCACGACTTATGAGGTTAAGTACACTCATCTAGAAAGGACATGCTGTGCCCTAACTTGGGTGGCTCAGAAATTGAAGCATTATTTGTCATCCTACACTACTTACCTCATTTCGTGCTTGGATCCGCTGAAATATATCTTTCAAAAGCCTATGCCGACAGGGAGACTTGCGAAGTGGCAGATATTGCTCACAGAGTTTGACATCGTCTATGTGACTCGGGCTGCGATGAAAGCCCAAGCATTGGCCGATCATTTGGCCGAAAACCCGGTCGATGAAGATTACGAGCCATTGAGAACTTATTTTCCCGATGAAAAAGTGATGCATATCGATGAACTGGAGCAAATTGAAAAACCAGGCTGGAAACTTTTCTTTGATGGGGCTGCCAACATGAAAGGAGTCGGGATAGGAGCTGTGATTATTTCTGAAACAGGGCATCAGTATCCTGCTACGGCTCAGCTTCAGTTTTATTGCACCAACAATATGGCTGACATGGATATCCAGCCATATTTTGGGTCTAAGGCTAGCTGCAGACATGGATATCCAGGAAATCTTGGTCTTGGGAAACTCAGATCTTCTGGTACATCAAATTCAAGGAGAATGGGAATTGCGAGACTTGAAGCTCATACCGTACCGACAATGTTTACATGATCTTTGTCAACGGTTTCGATCAGTGGAGTTCAGGCATATTCCAAGGGTCCATAATGAGGTCGCCGATGCTTTGGCTACCCTGACATCAATGTTGCACCATCCGGACAAAGCTTATGTCGATCCTCTGCATATTCAAGTCCGAGATCAGCATGCTTACTGTAATATGATTGAATAAGAACTTGATGGTGAACCATGGTTCCACGATATAAGGAGTACATCAGAATGGGGGTATATCCAGTGCAAGCCACGGGGGATCAAAAGAGAACAATTCGACGGTTGGCAAATGGATTCTTCTTAAGTGGAGGAGTTTTGTATAAGAGAACACCAGACCTTGGATTATTAAGATGCATAGATGCGAGACAAGCTACGACTGTCATGTCCGAAGTACATTCGGGAGTCTGCGGACCACATATGAGCGGATATGTGTTGGCGAAGAAAATTCTCTGAGCAGGCTATTATTGGCTTACCATGGAGCGAGATTGTATCACTTTTGTGTGCAAATGTCATCAGTGCCAGATACACGGAGATTTGATTCATTTTCCACCATCGGAATTGCACACAATGTCAGCACGATGGCCCTTCGTTGCCTGGGGCGTGGATGTCATTGGACCAATTGAGCCAGCAACATCCAACGGGCACAGGTTCATTCTGGTAGCTATTGATTATTTTACCAAGTGGGTTGAGGCTAAAACTTTCAAATCGATGACCAAGAAAGCAGTGGTCGATTTTGTTCACTCAAATATCATCTGTCGATTCGGAATCCCAAAGGTGATCGTCACAGATAATGGTGCTAATCTTAACAGTAACTTGATAGAAGAGGTATGTCAACATTTTAAGATTACACATCGCAATTCTACCCCATATCGTCCTAAGGCGAATAGAGCAGTCGAGGCAGCCAACAAAAACATAAAGAAGATACTTCGGAAAATGGTAGAAGGTTCGAGGCAATGGCACGAAAAATTACCGTTCGTATTGTTGGGATATCGCACTACTGTTTGCACTTCGGTAGGTGCAACTCCTTATTTGTTGGTATATGGCACTGAAGCAGTAATACCTACAGAAGTTGAAATCCCTTCCCTTCGGATTGTCGCTGAGGCTAAGATTGATGATGATGAGTGGGTCAAAACCCGTTTGGAGCAGTTGAACTTGATTGATGAAAAACGATTGGCAGCAGTATGTCATGGCCAGTTATATCAAAAGAGAATGGCAAGAGCATACAACAAAAGGGTGCGTCCTCGAAAGTTTGAAGTGGGTCAGCAAGTGTTGAAACGTATCCTTCCACATCAGGTTGAAGCAAAAGGCAAGTTTGCCCCGAATTGGCAAAGGCCATTTATTGTAACCAGAGTATTGTCCAATGGTGCTTTATGTTTAACAAATATCGAAGGAAAATGCATAGACATGGCCATCAATTCTGATGCAGTCAAGAGATATTATGTATGATTTCTTTGTTATAATTGTTGATTGTTTGTACGGGGCATTGTTTCGAAGATTGAAATGATGAAGGCAATTCGTTCTGCTATCTAAACACTTTACCCTTTGTTCCCCCTTTTTTGATCTTTATTTATTTCTTTCATACCCCTCTTTTGGAATCAATAACGAAAAGAGAGAGAAGAAAGAAAAAGAGAAAAGAGAAAGGAAAAGAAGTGAAAAGAGAAAGTATAACAACAAGGAAATTCAGGTGTGAACTACGTTTGACCTGATTCCTGTTAAGGATACGTAGGCAGCCTCACGGCTCGGTCATAGTAAAATAAAAATATCAAAAGATCCCCAAGCGAGAAACTGGGGAAGAAGTTGTACTAAGAAATGTGATTCCAAGAGTTGTAATTTTAAACCTATGTCAAATTGTTTTGAGCCTTTGATACCCTTTCTTTCTAACCCCATCCAAAAGCCCACATTACGGTCCAAAGAAAGACCTTCCGATCAGTCTTCTAGAGATGCCGAGTTGAGCAAGAAGAGGTGATTCATATCAGGATAACACTCTGGTCCAAGCAAGAAAAGTAATGAAAATGAAAAAATCTTATTGGTAAAAACCCTCATGGGCACCATGAGGCGACAAAAGCTAAGAGAAAGTAAAAATGAGAGAGTCCTATTGGTGAAAACCTTCATGGGCACCATGAGGCGACGAACGCTGAGAGAAAGTAAAAATAAGAGAGTCTTATCGGTGAAAACCTTCGCGGGCACCATAAGGCAACAAGGAATTGAGGAACAAACGAATGAGAGAGGTTTGTCGGTGAAAACCCTGTAGGACACTGCAAGACGAACAAGGTTCGTAAGTTGGCGAAAAGTAAAATTGGGTTGTGGAAATCTTGGAGAACAAAGTAAAACAATAAGAAAGGAGATTGGTTAAATAGACTGGGCTGATGAATCCAAAATGCATACCATGATCATTGGTGCCAGTGACTCCACTCAAATAAGTTCCTTTTTCATATCTCCAACAGTCATCCAAATTTGGATTTTCTTCTTTATTCTTGATTCTCAAAACCGTCGCATTTCATTATTGTTAATTTTTACTCCTTTAAAGCTCTTCCAAGGTTAGCCTTGTTCCAACAAATAAGAAGGAATATCAAAGTATACTACCAGATTCAAAATTGCACAAAGCAAAATACGGCTAGGACATGCTGAAGATGGTATGATGAAAATTGGGACCTGGGGTGTAAGCAAAGGTTAAATCGGTGTAATGGTTCAGTAATGTCATGAGAGATGTATGGTTACAAATAAAAGGGTCAGAAGTAAAAAGTAACAGTTGGGAGATCCTATAGTTAAGGATCAGTCATGAGGTCAAAACAGTCCTTTCGACTAGCACAAGGCAGTCTGTTGAAGCAAAGCAGGGCAAAGAGAAAACCATCCCCAGCAAGAATGCCACAACTAACCACCACATTTTAAACTGACAAGATTTTCTTTGATTTGAAATAGGGGCAAAGATGGCATGTATTTCAGGAAGCACCCTTTAAGGAAAGCAAGTACCATGCAGGTTTGATCGTATAAATTTTTAGGACCCTCCTGGAAAATGGGACTTAGCTTTAATTCAAAACAATCATTAGTACAAGATATAGCATAAGCTCTACTTCGTGAAAATATAAGTTGCTTTGAATTTCTCATTTTTTTAAGACAATACTCAATTCGAAACTTCAGGACCCTCCTGGAAAATGGGACCTAGGTTAAACCCTAAACAATCATAAGTATTAAATATAGGACAAATGTGCACCAAAAGGAATATAAGTTGGTTTCAAAGTTCGCATAAGAGCTGTCAGGACCCTCCTGGATAATGGAACATAGTTTAAAACTGGTTTAGATAACAAGATTTAGCAGAAGTCATGCCTTTAAAAGATATAGCTTAGATTTAAAATTGTCGTTTAGTTAAGAGTTGTCAGGACCCCCTGGATAATGGGACCTAGCTTTCAAATTCTTATTATTATTTGGTTTTATGCTTCAGTTTAACACTCACAAATGCGCCCAGCTACCAAACTGGGGCAGAAAACTTTCTTTTATTTTGTCTATTTTTGTTGAAGTCAGGCGTCCACCTAGAGAACAAGGAACAACAATTGAAGTATCAGCAATCAGGCATCCACCTGGAGAACAAGGAACAACAGTTAAAGTATCAGCAATCAGGCGTCCACCTGGAGAATAAGGAACAACAGTTAAAGTATCAGCAATCAAGCGTCCACCTGGAGAACAAGGAACAACAGTTGAAGTATCAGCAATAAGGCATCCACCTGGAGAACAAGGAACAACAGTTGAACTATCAGCAATCAGGCGTCCACCTAGAGAACAAGGAACAACAGTTAAAGTATCAGCAATCAGGCGTCCACCTGGAGAACAAGGAACAACAGTTAAAGTTTCAGCAATCAGACGCCCACTTGGAGAGCAAGGGAGTACAATTCAAGTTTCTTCTTTCAAGTTCTTACTGATGTTTGGTAACATGATTTAGTTTACACTCATATATATACCCAGCTACCAAACTGGGGTTGAAATTTTCTTTGCTCTTGTCTATTTTTTTTGGAATCAGGAGCCCACCTGGAGAACAAGGGAATACAGTTCAAGTTTCAGCAATCAGGAGCCCACCTGGAGAACAAGGGAATACAGTTCAAGTTTCAGCAATCAGGAGCCCACCTGGAGAACAAGGGAATACATTTCGAGTCTCAGCAATCAGGAGCCCACCTGGAGAACGAAGGGAAGAAGCAATTCAAATTTCAAATAATCAAGAGCTCGCCTGGAGAACAGAGGAAAGGAAACAATAGTCAAAGGAAGATATTTAAAGGGTTCAGCAATCAGGTGCCCGCCTGGAGAAGAAAAGAAAGCATTTCAAAGAATACCATTCAAGTCAGCCACAAAGGAACTTCTAAGGAAAATAAAAGTCAACGAGGCAACATCAGTCACAAGATCAAGTTTGAAAATAAATCTTTGTAAAGCATAGATTATAGCTTAGTCTAGCTTCTTCATTTTTGTCATGGTGTAATAAGGAGGTCAGTAGGCAGTATCAGCAGCAGCAACATCAGTAACAGTAAAACCGCAGCTTCATGGTAGTCCCAGCTACCAAAACTTCCCGAACTACATTGAACTAATTCCTTGATAACCAAGAATATGTAAGAAACCTTTGAAGCAGAGGTTCGGTCAAATCTTTCCAAAAATGCTTCCCACGGAGTGTTCAAACAGGCAAAAATTGCTCGTATCCGCTCACTTTATCTTTGCACGAAAACTCTTCGTGTTTCCGAACAAAGAGGGGCAGCTGTGAGCACGTGATTTTTGCCTCATACGAACTACTCCAAAATAATTCCCAAAATTAGGTCTTTTCTTTAATTATTTGTTATTTTTAAGAATTATTGTGTGATTTTTCTGATTGTTTGCATATGTTTGTGTGCATGTTTAATTTTATTAATGCATTAAAAATAAAAATATATATATATAGCATCTACATTTAGGATTTGATTTTTACATTCTTGGAATTAATTAATAATTAGGTGTTTTACAAAAATGAAAATTCATAAAATAACATATTTGTGTGTTTTTAGTCAAATTATGTGATTTTCTTTTAATTTAGTATTTAATTATTTATGATAATTATTACTTAGAGTTAATTAATATTCTTAAAGTTAATTTGGGTTTTATAATTTAATTAGGATCTTAGTTTTAATTTTTGAATGAAAAAGAAGAAAAGAAAAGAAAAAAGTTAATAGAAGAGAGGAAATCAAATCTGGGCCAAAAGAATCCCCAACCCAAATAAAAACCCACTCCAATACCCGCCCAAATACCCCAAAAATCGGCCCAGACCTTCCCCCAACCCGGTCCGTCTCCAGCTTCAACCAAACGACGTCGTTTCAGGCGTCTCAATTTGGACCTTTGATTTAATGTGATCGAACGATCCAGAACCTCGCCCAGAACCCGACCCCGACCCGCTTCCAGAACCGATCCAACCCCCACTTAACCAAACGGTGACGTTTAGCCCCTCCCTTTCATCCTGGCCGTTGATCTCATTTGATCGAACGACGTAAATTCGACCCCCCCCAGTATATAAACGCCTAACACACCCTAACCCCCCTTCAAACCCCCTCGTCGTCTCTCATCTCTCCCCCCCCTCACATACCCTAGAGATACCCCGTCTCCCACCGTCTCGCACCACCGCCATCCGCCCACCAGAAATCGCCTTACGGCAGTTCCGGTGGCCCAAACAACCCCAAATTAACACCATTTATTCTCCTCCATATCCCCATCCCAAATCCCCAAACCGTTTCCTTCGAATCACAGCCAAACTCGTCGAATCTTCGATCGAAGTTTGAACCCCAAACCCTAGGTTACCCAATCGACCCCAAACTAATACCCCATAACCTCCTTGACCCCCCATACCCAATACATATCTGGTTTCCCTCGAATCTGGTTGGAATGAGTCGAATTTCAAATCTTGAGTCCGCATGCCAAAAGACAGATTTAACAAAAGGTTTGTTGATAATTTTAGGGCCCGGTTTCGTCGCAAAATGGTGTTAATCACTTGTTCTAACAAAGAACAAATGACTAACATCATTTGGCGATGAAATCGGAGAAAATTCGAGTGCTAACTAAACCCGTTGAATTGGTGAGTTCTCCAGTATTATTATTATTATTTTCTTTCTTTTTTTTCTTGTTATTATTTCACTTCTGCCTCGTCTTCTTTAAGCAATT